>NC_079453.1:17214351-17254750 GCF_903798145.1 Danio aesculapii
TCACCTCCCTCGATGACGGAGCGGCCAGGGGTTATGAGGCGATTCCCCAGGCGGAGCGTGCTCTGTCCGCAGAGCTGCTCCACTCGGAGAGGTCCGCCCTCACTCCCTTCCAAAGCGTGCAGGTTATCTGAGTCTCTCACGGCCAGAGCCTGCACTGCTGCGGGCCAGGCCACCTCCGCTCTGCACGCTATGGCCACCTATCAACGCTACCAAGCCGAGAAGCTGGCCAAGATGCAGGAGGGCGGTTCTCCCCCAGGCTTGCTGCATGAGCTCCGCACGGCAACCGATTATGCTCTCATGACTATTAAATCGGCTGCTCGTGCCCTGGGGAAGACGATGGCCACATTAGTGGTCCAGGAATGCCACCCCTGGCTGAGCTTGGCTATATGAGAGACGTTGACAAAGCTTGCTTTCTTAACGCTCCCGTATCCCAGGCTGGCCTTTTCGGCGACACCGTCGGGGAGTTCACCCAGGAATTCTCCGCGGTGAAAAGCAGTCCAAGGCGAGGGGTGAGGTCATCTATCAGCGGGCTCGAAAAACTGCTCCTCCCGCTGCCCCTTCCGCTGCGGTTGCTCTTCGCCGAGGGCGTCCACCCGCGGCTTCATCTGCTCCGCTTTCGCTGCCCGCTCCGGCCAGGCGGCAATGCCGAGCCTCCCGCGGGACTGCAACGCCCCCGCCCCAGGGCGCCGCTAAGTCCAGTAAACGGACCGCGAAGCGTTCCTGGGACGGGCCATTCGGAAAAGAGGGGACCTGCTCTTTCCTCGGTGGGGGGCCGAGGATTATTAAATCAGTCCACAACGACTTTAAACTCCTCGCTGCCGGCCCCTGGGCTGGCGGCAACCAAATTTCCAAAAGAGCAGTTTCCTCTCTCTCCGGATGCGCGAGCCCGAGTACTGCCAGTCTGGGACGCTCCGCCTTTCAGCTCGCAGCACCGGGACCCTTCGCCTCAGGCCCTCAGAGTGCAGCAGGACGGACTCCTTTCTCTCACTCTGGCCTCACCGCGGGATCCAGGGAGGAAGGTAAGAGAAATTCTCTTATTTTCAGCTCTTCCCCGGGACGCACCGCTTCCCGGGATGAGCACTCCCATCCCGAGCTGCCCCTCCGCTGGCACGTCAGTGATCGCTCCGATGGTGCCATTAGCGCGCGCTCTGCCAGCCTGGTTAGCGCTGCCCAGCGCATCGCGGTGGCTCATACGGACGGTCAGACTCGGCTATGCGATTCAGTTCGCTATTCGCCCTCCCAAGTTCACGGGTGTCCTTTTCACGAGGGTGATCCCCGTGAGCGCCCCTGTCTTGCGAGAGGAGATTGCGGTCCTCCTGGCGAAGGACGCAATCGAGCAGGTCCCTCCAGCCGAGATGGAGTCCGGGTTCTACAGCCCGTATTTCATCGTGCCCAAAAAAGAGCGGGGGGTTAAGACCAATCCTTGATCTGCGCAGACTGAACTGTCATTTATACTAAATGCTTTCAGAATGCTTACGCAGAAACGCTTGCTTCAGAGCGTCCGTCCACAAGATTGGTCTGCAGCCATAGACCTGAAGGACGCGTATTTTCATGTCTCTATTCTTCCACGCCACCGCCCTTTTCTCCGGTTTGCGTTCGAAGGACGAGCGTGGCAGTACAAAGTCCTCCCCTTCGGGCTCTCTCTGTCTCCGCGGGTTTTCACCAAGCTCGCGGAGGGTGCTCTGCGCCACTGCGGCTTGCGGGCATCCGCACACTCAACTATCTCGATGACTGGCTCATTTTAGCCTCCTCTCGCGATCAGTTGATTATGCACAGAGTCAAAGTGCTTCGGCACCTCGACCAGTTGGGGTTTCAGGTCAACCGAGAGAAGAGCAAACTTTGCCCTGTGCAGAGGATCTCTTACCTCGGGCTGGAGCTGGATTCGGTTGCTATGGTTGCGCGCCTCTCCGAGGAGCGCGCCAGGCTAATGCTTTCCTGTGTAACGAGCTCCACAGGAAAATAGTGGTCCCACTGAAATGTTTTCAGAGGCTCCTGGGGCATATGGCATCCGCAGCCGCGGTCTCGCCGCTCGGTTTGCTTCATATGAGACCACTTCAGCGTTGGCTTCGCGATCGAGTCCCCAGACGGGCATGGCGCGCGGGTACGCACCGGGTGAACATCACTCTGCTGTGTCTCCGCACCCTCAGCCCCTGGACGGATCTGGCTTTTCTACGGGCCGGAGTGCCCCTAGGGCTAGTATCCAGGCATGTTGTCGTAATGACACATGCCTCCAGCACGGGCTGGGGGGCCGTGTGCAACGAGCATGCAGCCGCGGGTTCGTGGTCCGGACCCCGCCTGCATTGGCATATCAACTGCCTGGAGCTGTTGGCAGTGTATCTGGCTCTCCGCCGCTTTTTTCCGGTGTTGGAGCAGAAACACATGCTGGTCAGGACGGACAGCATGGCGGCGGTGGCTTATATCAACCATATGGAGGGTATGCGCTCTCGCCGCATGCCTCAGCTCGCTCGCCGTCTGCTCCTTTGGAGTCACACGCGGCTGAAATCACTGTGTGCCATTCACATCCCGGGCGAGCTCAACCGTGCAGCCGATGCGCTCTCACGGCAGCTAGTGTCCCGAGGAGAGTGGAGACTCCACCCCGATTCGGTCCAGCTGATATGGGCGCGCTTTGGGGAAGCCCAGATCGATCTGTTGCTTCCACCGAGAACGCACATTGCCAGCTGTTTTATTCCCTGACCGAGGCCCCCCTCGGCACGGATGCACTGGCTCACAGCTGGCCATCGGGCACGCGCAAATATGCGTTTCCCCCAGTGAGCCTAATCGCACAAACTTTGTGCAAAGTCAGGGAGGACGAGGAGCAGGTCTTGTTTGTTGCGCCCCTCTGGCCCAACCGGACCTGGGTTTCGGAGCTCACACTCCTCGCGGCAGCCCCTCCTTGGCGCATTCCCCTAAGGGAGGACCTCCTCTCTCAGGGACGGGGCACCATCTGGCACCCACGCCCAGATCTCTGGAACCTCCACGTGTGGTCCATAGACGGAGCGCGGAGGACTTTGGTGACTTACCGCCCGCGGTACTTAACACCATCACTCAGGCTAGAGCACCCTCTACGAGGCATGCCTACGCCCTGAAGTGGAGTCTATTCTCTGAGTGGTGCGCTTCTCCCCGAGAAGACCCCCGAACTTGCCAGATTAGCATTGTGTTATCCTTCCTTCAGGATAAGCTGGAGCGTAGGCTGTCACCCTCCACACTGAAGGTTTACGTGGCGGCATCTCCGCTCATCATGACGCGGTGGATGGCAACACGCTCGGGAAGCATGATCTAATCATCCGATTCCTCAGAGGCGCGCGGCGATTAAATCCATCCCGCCCCCCTCTCATGCCCTCTTGGATCTCTCTTTAGTCCTGGTGGCTGCAGGGAGATCTGTTTTAGCCACTCGATTCCGTATTCTGTCATTATGACAGCTCTGCTGATCGCATTGGCGCCATTCAAGAGAGTTGGGGATCTGGAGGCATTTTCGGTCAGCGAATCGTGCCTTGAATTCGGGCCGGGTTACTCTCACGTTGTCCTGAGACCCCGACCTGGCTATGTGCCCAAGGTTCCTACCACCCCATTTATAGATCAGGTGGTGAACCTGCAAGCGCTGCCTGCGGAGGAGGCAGGCTCAGCCCACTCACTGCTTTGTCCCGTTCGCGCTTTGCGCCTTTACGTGGAACGAACGCAAAATGTAAGATCATGTGAACAGCTCTTTATCTGTTATGGTGGCCGGCAGAAGGGAAGTGCCGTGTCAAAACAGAGGTTGGCCCACTGGTTAGTTGATGCCATCGCCCTCGCTTATCAATGCCAGGGCGAGCCGCGCCCTCCTAACGTGAGAGCGCACTCCACTAGAGGTGTCGCTTCCTCATTGGCGTTAGCACGCGGCGCCTCTCTCACAGATATCTGCAGAGCTGCGGGTTGGGCGACACCTAACACATTTGCGAGGTTTTATAACCTCCGAGTGGAGCAGTTTTCTCCCGGTTATTGGGAATCCCAATCAATCGGGGGAGAATTAAGCTCGGTGTCACAAACGCTTGCTGCGCCAGGCTCCCTAAACCGGAGATGCGTGCGCTTTTTCCTATTCTACTAGTAAGTTTCCCTTCCCAGGCGAACCCTAGAGAATTCCTCCGAGGCCCCCAGCATCGACTCAGCGGAGGAGTCGAGTGCATGGCTCAGTGTGCGGTTGGTATGCCCATTAGGTCTACACGCATATTGAGGATCGGTGCCAGCTATGTGCATCCCCATTTGGTGATGTCATATGCATTATTACCACGGTGTGTTCCCCCTTATTAGGCGGTCCCGTGTCTTCCCTAAACCGCTAACCAGCTTATCATATGTAGCACTCCCCCTCATTAGGGCTAGTCCATATGTCTCCTTACCATCAGGTCTCCCCTTTTAGGGTAGCAGGTGGTCTCCGCTGCGTCCTCCCCCTTCGGGGACTGGCACGCTTTCCCAACGTACTGTCGTATTTCCAAAATCCCTAGTCTATATTAGCTAGGTAAAAGCACACTTACGACCCCCGATTTAAAACTTTTATTCCCATGTAATGGTAATATGTTGGGCCTAGGGGACGTTGGAAGGTTGCGCTCTTGGTGATGTCAGTGCGCTCACGCTTTGGCTTGGCAAACTACACATCAGGGACGCGACAGGCTTAGCTGCTGTGGCGCTTTCCATACAGTCTCCCAAAAGTCTGTTTAATAACAGACACACGTTGAAGTTCCCATATGAAGGGGAACGTCCTGGTTACGTACGTAACCCACGTTCCCCGAATAGGGAACGGAGACGTGTGTCTCCACTGCCACAGCACCTGAGTCTCCAGCTGGGAGCTGAGCGATCGGCTCTTCAGCAGGCAAATTCTGATGAGCTGGCTCCAGCAGCCGACTGATATAGCCCTAATTGGCTCATCAGTTTCAGCTGTGGAGCTAAGCTCCGCCAATTCAATTGGCATTTCATTGGCCCGTTTTCTTATCTTCAGATGTGATTGGTCGTCTAAAGCACTCCCAAAAGTCTGTTTAATAACAGACACACGTCTCCGTTCCCTATTCGGGGAACGTGGGTTACGTACGTAACCAGGACGATTCCTGCAATGCAGAAATAGGCTGTTCTGCAAACTCTCTCATTTCACTCAGTATTCACTTGCAACTTGTTACAACATGTTTAATACTGCATATTATGTTGTTAAAAACAAAAACATTGTTCATTTTCACTGTTTTGAGCAGTTTTTATCACTTGCTGTTTTTGGCCTTAGAAAGCTGAAATAAGCTGATTCCTGCAATGCAGAAATAGGCTGTTCTGCAAACTCTCTCATTTCACTCAGTATTCACTTGCAACTTGTTAAAACATGTTTAATACTGCATATATGTTGTTAAAAACAAAAACATTGTTCATTTTCACTGTTTTGAGCAGTTTTTATCACTTGCTGTTTTTGGCCTTAGAAAGCTGAAATAAGCTGATTCCTGCAATGCAGAATTTGTCATTTCTGCAAACTCTCTCATTTCACTCAGTATTCACTTGCAACTTGTTAAAACATGTTTAATACTGCATATTATGTTGTTAAAAACAAAAAGAATGATCATTTTCACTGTTTTGAGCAGTTTTTATCACTTGCTGTTTTTGGCCTTAGAAAGCTGAAATAAGCTGATTCCTGCAATGCAGAAATAGGCTGTTCTGCAAACTCTCTCATTTCACTCAGTATTCACTTGCAACTTGTTACAACATGTTTAATACTGCATATTATGTTGTTAAAAACAAAAACATTGATCATTTTCACTGTTTTGAGCAGTTTTTATCACTTGCTGTTTTTGGCCTTAGAAAGCTGAAATAAGCTGATTCCTGCAATGCAGAAATAGGCTGTTCTGCAAACTCTCTCATTTCACTCAGTATTCACTTGCAACTTGTTAAAACATGTTTAATACTGCATATTATGTTGTTAAAACAAAAACATTGTTCATTTTCACTGTTTTGAGCAGTTTTTATCACTTGCTGTTTTTGGCCTTAGAAAGCTGAATAAGCTGATTCCTGCAGTGCAGAATAGCTGTTCATTTGCAAACTCTCTCATTTCACTCAGTATTCACTTGCAACTTGTTACAACATGTTTAATACTGCATATTATGTTGTTAAAAACAAAAACATTGTTCATTTTCACTGTTTTGAGCAGTTTTTATCACTTGCTGTTTTTGGCCTTAGAAAGCTGAAATAAGCTGATTCCTGCAATGCAGAAATAGGCTGTTCTGCAAACTCTCTCATTTCACTCAGTATTCACTTGCAACTTGTTAAAACATGTTTAATACTGCATATAATGTTGTTAAAAACAAAAACATTGTTCATTTTCACTGTTTTGAGCAGTTTTTATCACTTGCTGTTTTTGGCCTTAGAAAGCTGAAATAAGCTGATTCCTGCAATGCAGAAATAGGCTGTTCTGCAAACTCTCTCATTTCACTCAGTATTCACTTGCAACTTGTTAAAACATGTTTAATACTGCATATTATGTTGTTAAAAACAAAAAGAATTGATCATTTTCACTGTTTTGAGCAGTTTTTATCACTTGCTGTTTTTGGCCTTAGAAAGCTGAAATAAGCTGATTCCTGCAATGCAGAATTAGGCTGTTCTGCAAACTCTCTCATTTCACTCAGTATTCACTTGCAACTTGTTACAACATGTTTAATACTGCATATTATGTTGTTAAAAACAAAAACATTGTTCATTTTCACTGTTTGAGCAGTTTTTATCACTTGCTGTTTTTGGCCTTAGAAAGCTGAAATAAGCTGATTCCTGCAATGCAGAAATAGGCTGTTCTGCAAACTCTCTCATTTCACTCAGTATTCACTTGCAACTTGTTACAACATGTTTAATACTGCATATTATGTTGTTAAAAACAAAAACATTGTTCATTTTCACTGTTTTGAGCAGTTTTTATCACTTGCTGTTTTTGGCCTTAGAAAGCTGAAATAAGCTGATTCCTGCAATGCAGAAATAGGCTGTTCTGCAAACTCTCTCATTTCACTCAGTATTCACTTGCAACTTGTTACAACATGTTTAATACTGCATATTATGTTGTTAAAAACAAAAACATTGTTCATTTTCACTGTTTTGAGCAGTTTTTATCACTTGCTGTTTTTGGCCTTAGAAAGCTGAAATAAGCTGATTCCTGCAATGCAGAATTAGGCATTTCTGCAAACTCTCTCATTTCACTCAGTATTCACTTGCAACTTGTTAAAACATGTTTAATACTGCATATTATGTTGTTAAAAACAAAAACATTGATCATTTTCACTGTTTTGAGCAGTTTTTATCACTTGCTGTTTTTGGCCTTAGAAAGCTGAAATAAGCTGATTCCTGCAATGCAGAATTAGTCATTTCTGCAAACTCTCTCATTTCACTCAGTATTCACTTGCAACTTGTTACAACATGTTTAATACTGCATATTATGTTGTTAAAAACAAAAAGAATGATCATTTTCACTGTTTTGAGCAGTTTTTATCACTTGCTGTTTTTGGCCTTAGAAAGCTGAATAAGCTGATTCCTGCAATGCAGAATTAGTCATTTCTGCAAACTCTCTCATTTCACTCAGTATTCACTTGCAACTTGTTAAAACATGTTTAATACTGCATATTATGTTGTTAAAAACAAAAACATTGTTCATTTTCACTGTTTTGAGCAGTTTTTATCACTTGCTGTTTTTGGCCTTAGAAAGCTGTAAATAAGCTGATTCCTGCAATGCAGAATTGTCATTTTGCAAACTCTCTCATTTCACTCAGTATTCACTTGCAACTTGTTACAACATGTTTAATACTGCATATTATGTTGTTAAAAACAAAAACATTGTTCATTTTCACTGTTTTGAGCAGTTTTTATCACTTGCTGTTTTTGGCCTTAGAAAGCTGTAATAAGCTGATTCCTGCAATGCAGAAATAGGCTGTTCTGCAAACTCTCTCATTTCACTCAGTATTCACTTGCAACTTGTTACAACATGTTTAATACTGCATATATGTTGTTAAAAACAAAAACATTGTTCATTTTCACTGTTTTGAGCAGTTTTTATCACTTGCTGTTTTTGGCCTTAGAAAGCTGTAATAAGCTGATTCCTGCAATGCAGAAATAGGCTGTTCTGCAAACTCTCTCATTTCACTCAGTATTCACTTGCAACTTGTTAAAACATGTTTAATACTGCATATTATGTTGTTAAAAACAAAAACATTGTTCATTTTCACTGTTTTGAGCAGTTTTTATCACTTGCTGTTTTTGGCCTTAGAAAGCTGAAATAAGCTGATTCCTGCAATGCAGAAATAGGCTGTTCTGCAAACTCTCTCATTTCACTCAGTATTCACTTGCAACTTGTTACAACATGTTTAATACTGCATATTATGTTGTTAAAAACAAAAACATTGTTCATTTTCACTGTTTGAGCAGTTTTTATCACTTGCTGTTTTTGGCCTTAGAAAGCTGAAATAAGCTGATTCCTGCAATGCAGAAATAGGCTGTTCTGCAAACTCTCTCATTTCACTCAGTATTCACTTGCAACTTGTTAAAACATGTTTAATACTGCATATTATGTTGTTAAAAACAAAAACATTGTTCATTTTCACTGTTTTGAGCAGTTTTTATCACTTGCTGTTTTTGGCCTTAGAAAGCTGAATAAGCTGATTCCTGCAATGCAGAAATAGGCTGTTCTGCAAACTCTCTCATTTCACTCAGTATTCACTTGCAACTTGTTACAACATGTTTAATACTGCATATTATGTTGTTAAAAACAAAAACATTGTTCATTTTCACTGTTTTGAGCAGTTTTTATCACTTGCTGTTTTTGGCCTTAGAAAGCTGAAATAAGCTGATTCCTGCAATGCAGAAATAGGCTGTTCTGCAAACTCTCTCATTTCACTCAGTATTCACTTGCAACTTGTTAAAACATGTTTAATACTGCATATTATGTTGTTAAAAACAAAAACATTGTTCATTTTCACTGTTTTGAGCAGTTTTTATCACTTGCTGTTTTTGGCCTTAGAAAGCTGAAATAAGCTGATTCCTGCAATGCAGAAATAGGCTGTTCTGCAAACTCTCTCATTTCACTCAGTATTCACTTGCAACTTGTTAAAACATGTTTAATACTGCATATTATGTTGTTAAAAACAAAAACATTGTTCATTTTCACTGTTTTGAGCAGTTTTTATCACTTGCTGTTTTTGGCCTTAGAAAGCTGAAATAAGCTGATTCCTGCAATGCAGAATTAGGCTGTTCTGCAAACTCTCTCATTTCACTCAGTATTCACTTGCAACTTGTTACAACATGTTTAATACTGCATATTATGTTGTTAAAAACAAAAACATTGTTCATTTTCACTGTTTTGAGCAGTTTTTATCACTTGCTGTTTTTGGCCTTAGAAAGCTGAAATAAGCTGATTCCTGCAATGCAGAAATAGGCTGTTCTGCAAACTCTCTCATTTCACTCAGTATTCACTTGCAACTTGTTACAACATGTTTAATACTGCATATAATGTTGTTAAAAACAAAAACATTGTTCATTTTCACTGTTTTGAGCAGTTTTTATCACTTGCTGTTTTTGGCCTTAGAAAGCTGAAATAAGCTGATTCCTGCAATGCAGAAATAGGCTGTTCTGCAAACTCTCTCATTTCACTCAGTATTCACTTGCAACTTGTTACAACATGTTTAATACTGCATATTATGTTGTTAAAAACAAAAACATGATTCATTTTCACTGTTTTGAGCAGTTTTTATCACTTGCTGTTTTTGGCCTTAGAAAGCTGAAATAAGCTGATTCCTGCAATGCAGAAATAGGCTGTTCTGCAAACTCTCTCATTTCACTCAGTATTCACTTGCAACTTGTTACAACATGTTTAATACTGCATATTAATGTTGTTAAAAACAAAAACATTGTTCATTTTCACTGTTTTGAGCAGTTTTTATCACTTGCTGTTTTTGGCCTTAGAAAGCTGAAATAAGCTGATTCCTGCAATGCAGAAATAGGCTGTTCTGCAAACTCTCTCATTTCACTCAGTATTCACTTGCAACTTGTTACAACATGTTTAATACTGCATATTATGTTGTTAAAAACAAAAACATTGTTCATTTTCACTGTTTTGAGCAGTTTTTATCACTTGCTGTTTTTGGCCTTAGAAAGCTGAAATAAGCTGATTCCTGCAATGCAGAAATAGGCTGTTCTGCAAACTCTCTCATTTCACTCAGTATTCACTTGCAACTTGTTACAACATGTTTAATACTGCATATTATGTTGTTAAAAACAAAAACATTGTTCATTTTCACTGTTTTGAGCAGTTTTTATCACTTGCTGTTTTTGGCCTTAGAAAGCTGAAATAAGCTGATTCCTGCAATGCAGAAATAGGCTGTTTGCAAACTCTCTCATTTCACTCAGTATTCACTTGCAACTTGTTACAACATGTTTAATACTGCATATTATGTTGTTAAAACAAAAACATTGTTCATTTTCACTGTTTTGAGCAGTTTTTATCACTTGCTGTTTTTGGCCTTAGAAAGCTGAATAAGCTGATTCCTGCAATGCAGAAATAGGCTGTTCTGCAAACTCTCTCATTTCACTCAGTATTCACTTGCAACTTGTTACAACATGTTTAATACTGCATATTATGTTGTTAAAAACAAAAACATTGTTCATTTTCACTGTTTTGAGCAGTTTTTATCACTTGCTGTTTTTGGCCTTAGAAAGCTGAATAAGCTGATTCCTGCAATGCAGAATTAGGCATGTTCTGCAAACTCTCTCATTTCACTCAGTATTCACTTGCAACTTGTTACAACATGTTTAATACTGCATATTATGTTGTTAAAAACAAAAACATTGTTCATTTTCACTGTTTTGAGCAGTTTTTATTACTTGCTGTTTTTGGCCTTAGAAAGCTGAATAAGCTGATTCCTGCAATGCAGAATTAGGTCATTTCTGCAAACTCTCTCATTTCACTCAGTATTCACTTGCAACTTGTTACAACATGTTTAATACTGCATATTATGTTGTTAAAAACAAAAACATTGTTCATTTTCACTGTTTTGAGCAGTTTTTATCACTTGCTGTTTTTGGCCTTAGAAAGCTGAATTAAGCTGATTCCTGCAATGCAGAAATAGGCTGTTCTGCAAACTCTCTCATTTCACTCAGTATTCACTTGCAACTTGTTACAACATGTTTAATACTGCATATTATGTTGTTAAAAACAAAAACATTGTTCATTTTCACTGTTTTGAGCAGTTTTTATCACTTGCTGTTTTTGGCCTTAGAAAGCTGAATAAGCTGATTCCTGCAATGCAGAAATAGGCTGTTCTGCAAACTCTCTCATTTCACTCAGTATTCACTTGCAACTTGTTAAAACATGTTTAATACTGCATATTATGTTGTTAAAAACAAAAACATTGTTCATTTTCACTGTTTTGAGCAGTTTTTATCACTTGCTGTTTTTGGCCTTAGAAAGCTGTAATAAGCTGATTCCTGCAATGCAGAAATAGGCTGTTCTGCAAACTCTCTCATTTCACTCAGTATTCACTTGCAACTTGTTACAACATGTTTAATACTGCATATTATGTTGTTAAAAACAAAAACATTGTTCATTTTCACTGTTTTGAGCAGTTTTTATCACTTGCTGTTTTTGGCCTTAGAAAGCTGAATAAGCTGATTCCTGCAATGCAGAATTAGGCATTTCTGCAAACTCTCTCATTTCACTCAGTATTCACTTGCAACTTGTTACAACATGTTTAATACTGCATATTATGTTGTTAAAAACAAAAACATTGTTCATTTTCACTGTTTGAGCAGTTTTTATCACTTGCTGTTTTTGGCCTTAGAAAGCTGAAATAAGCTGATTCCTGCAATGCAGAATAGGCTGTTCTGCAAACTCTCTCATTTCACTCAGTATTCACTTGCAACTTGTTAAAACATGTTAAAAACAAAAACATTGTTCATTTTCACTGTTTTGAGCAGTTTTTATCACTTGCTGTTTTTGGCCTTAGAAAGCTGAAATAAGCTGATTCCTGCAATGCAGAAATAGGCTGTTCTGCAAACTCTCTCATTTCACTCAGTATTCACTTGCAACTTGTTAAAACATGTTTAATACTGCATATTATGTTGTTAAAAACAAAAACATGATCATTTTCACTGTTTTGAGCAGTTTTTATCACTTGCTGTTTTTGGCCTTAGAAAGCTGAAATAAGCTGATTCCTGCAATGCAGAATTAGGCTGTTCTGCAAACTCTCTCATTTCACTCAGTATTCACTTGCAACTTGTTACAACATGTTTAATACTGCATATTATGTTGTTAAAAACAAAAACATTGTTCATTTTCACTGTTTTGAGCAGTTTTTATCACTTGCTGTTTTTGGCCTTAGAAAGCTGAAATAAGCTGATTCCTGCAATGCAGAAATAGGCTGTTCTGCAAACTCTCTCATTTCACTCAGTATTCACTTGCAACTTGTTAAACATGTTTAATACTGCATATTAATGTTGTTAAAAACAAAAACATTGTTCATTTTCACTGTTTTGAGCAGTTTTTATCACTTGCTGTTTTTGGCCTTAGAAAGCTGTAAATAAGCTGATTCCTGCAATGCAGAAATAGGCTGTTCTGCAAACTCTCTCATTTCACTCAGTATTCACTTGCAACTTGTTAAAACATGTTTAATACTGCATATTATGTTGTTAAAAACAAAAACATTGTTCATTTTCACTGTTTTGAGCAGTTTTTATCACTTGCTGTTTTTGGCCTTAGAAAGCTGAAATAAGCTGATTCCTGCAATGCAGAAATAGGCTGTTCTGCAAACTCTCTCATTTCACTCAGTATTCACTTGCAACTTGTTAAAACATGTTTAATACTGCATATTATGTTGTTAAAAACAAAAACATTGTTCATTTTCACTGTTTTGAGCAGTTTTTATCACTTGCTGTTTTTGGCCTTAGAAAGCTGAAATAAGCTGATTCCTGCAATGCAGAAATAGGCTGTTCTGCAAACTCTCTCATTTCACTCAGTATTCACTTGCAACTTGTTAAAACATGTTTAATACTGCATATTATGTTGTTAAAAACAAAAACATTGTTCATTTTCACTGTTTTGAGCAGTTTTTATCACTTGCTGTTTTTGGCCTTAGAAAGCTGAAATAAGCTGATTCCTGCAATGCAGAAATAGGCTGTTCTGCAAACTCTCTCATTTCACTCAGTATTCACTTGCAACTTGTTAAAACATGTTTAATACTGCATATTATGTTGTTAAAAACAAAAACATTGTTCATTTTCACTGTTTTGAGCAGTTTTTATCACTTGCTGTTTTTGGCCTTAGAAAGCTGTAATAAGCTGATTCCTGCAATGCAGAAATAGGCTGTTCTGCAAACTCTCTCATTTCACTCAGTATTCACTTGCAACTTGTTACAACATGTTTAATACTGCATATTATGTTGTTAAAAACAAAAACATTGTTCATTTTCACTGTTTTGAGCAGTTTTTATCACTTGCTGTTTTTGGCCTTAGAAAGCTGAAATAAGCTGATTCCTGCAATGCAGAAATAGGCTGTTCTGCAAACTCTCTCATTTCACTCAGTATTCACTTGCAACTTGTTAAAACATGTTTAATACTGCATATTATGTTGTTAAAAACAAAAACATTGTTCATTTTCACTGTTTTGAGCAGTTTTTATCACTTGCTGTTTTTGGCCTTAGAAAGCTGAAATAAGCTGATTCCTGCAATGCAGAAATTAGGCTGTTCTGCAAACTCTCTCATTTCACTCAGTATTCACTTGCAACTTGTTAAAACATGTTTAATACTGCATATTATGTTGTTAAAAACAAAAACATTGTTCATTTTCACTGTTTTGAGCAGTTTTTATCACTTGCTGTTTTTGGCCTTAGAAAGCTGAAATAAGCTGATTCCTGCAATGCAGAAATAGGCTGTTCTGCAAACTCTCTCATTTCACTCAGTATTCACTTGCAACTTGTTAAAACATCTTTAATACTGCATATTATGTTGTTAAAACAAAAACATTGTTCATTTTCACTGTTTTGAGCAGTTTTTATCACTTGCTGTTTTTGGCCTTAGAAAGCTGAATAAGCTGATTCCTGCAATGCAGAAATAGGCTGTTCTGCAAACTCTCTCATTTCACTCAGTATTCACTTGCAACTTGTTAAAACATGTTTAATACTGCATATTATGTTGTTAAAAACAAAAACATTGTTCATTTTCACTAGTTTGAGCAGTTTTTATCACTTGCTGTTTTTGGCCTTAGAAAGCTGAAATAAGCTGATTCCTGCAATGCAGAAATAGGCTGTTCTGCAAACTCTCTCATTTCACTCAGTATTCACTTGCAACTTGTTAAAACATGTTTAATACTGCATATAATGTTGTTAAAAACAAAAACATTGTTCATTTTCACTGTTTTGAGCAGTTTTTATCACTTGCTGTTTTTGGCCTTAGAAAGCTGAAATAAGCTGATTCCTGCAATGCAGAAATAGGCTGTTCTGCAAACTCTCTCATTTCACTCAGTATTCACTTGCAACTTGTTAAAACATGTTTAATACTGCATATTATGTTGTTAAAAACAAAAACATTGTTCATTTTCACTGTTTTGAGCAGTTTTTATCACTTGCTGTTTTTGGCCTTAGAAAGCTGAAATAAGCTGATTCCTGCAATGCAGAAATAGGCTGTTCTGCAAACTCTCTCATTTCACTCAGTATTCACTTGCAACTTGTTAAAACATGTTTAATACTGCATATTATGTTGTTAAAAACAAAAACATTGTTCATTTTCACTGTTTTGAGCAGTTTTTATCACTTGCTGTTTTTGGCCTTAGAAAGCTGAAATAAGCTGATTCCTGCAATGCAGAAATAGGCTGTTCTGCAAACTCTCTCATTTCACTTCAGTATTCACTTGCAACTTGTTAAAGCATGTTTAATAATGCATATTATGTTGTTAAAAACAAAAACATTGTTCATTTTCACTGTTTTGAGCAGTTTTATCACTTGCTGTTTTTGGCCTTAGAAAGCTGAAATAAGCTGATTCCTGCAATGCAGAAATAGGCTGTTCTGCAAACTCTCTCATTTCACTCAGTATTCACTTGCAACTTGTTAAAAACATGTTTAATACTGCATATTATGTTGTTAAAAACAAAAACATTGTTCATTTTCACTGTTTTGAGCAGTTTTTATCACTTGCTGTTTTTGGCCTTAGAAAGCTAAAATAAGCTGATTCCTGCAACGCTTAAAAAGGCTGTTCTGCAAACTCTCTCATTTCACTCAGCCGCCTTAAACATGTTTAGACAACTTTCAAGGGAAAAGCAAGTGATTTTGAATGTGCTTATTTTTTGACCTCTCATGCAGTATTTGTGTTCTAGGGGCTGAGATATGATGTTTTCAGGCCAAAAACAGAAAGTGATAAAAACAGCTTAAAAGCATGAAACTCATCATTCTTTTTGTTTTACACAACATTGTATGCAGTTTTAAACATGTTTAGATAACTTTCAAGTTAAAAGCAAGTGATTTTGAATGTGCTGATTTTTTGACCTCTCATGCAGTATTTTTGTTCTAGCGGCTGAGATATGATGTTTTCAGGCCAAAAACAGAAAGTGATAAAAACAGCTTAAAAGCATGAAACTCATCATTCTTTTTGTTTTACACAACATTGTATGCAGTTTTTAACATGTTTAGACATCTTTCAAGGGAAAAGCAAGTGATTTTGAATGTGCTTATTTTTTGACCTCTCATGCAGTATTTGTGTTCTAGCGGCTGAGATATTATGTTTTCAGGCCAAAAACAGAAAGTGATAAAAACAGTCTAAAAGCATGAAACTCATCATTCTTTTTGTTTTACACAACATTGTATGCAGTTTTTAACATGTTTAGACATCTTTCAAGGGAAAAGCAAGTGATTTTGATTGTGCTTATTATTTGACCTCTCATGCAGTATTTGTGTTCTAGGGGCTGAGATATGATGTTTTCAGGCCAAAAACAGAAAGTGATAAAAACAGCTTAAAAGCATGAAACTCATCATTCTTTTTGTTTTACACAACATTGTATGCAGTTTTAAACATGTTTAGACAAGTTTCAAGTTAAAAGCAAGTAATTTTGAATGTGCTTATTTTTTGACCTCTCATGCAGTATTCGTTTTCTAGGGGCTGAGATATGATGTTTTCAGGCCAAAAACAGAAAGTGATAAAAACAGCTTAAAAGCATGAAACTCATCATTCTTTTTGTTTTACACTACATTGTATGCAGTTTTAAACATGTTTAGACAACTTTTAAGGGAAAAGCAAGTGATTTTGAATGTGCTTATTTTTTGACCTCTCATGCAGTATTTGTGTTCTAGGGGCTGAGATATGATGTTTTCAGGCCAAAAACAGAAAGTGATAAAAACAGCTTAAAAGCATGAAACTTATCATTCTTTTTGCTTTACACAACATTGTATGCAGTTTTAAACACGTTTAGACAAGTTTCAAGTTAAAAGCAAGTGATTTTGAATGTGCTGATTTTTTGACCTCTCATGCAGAAAAGTGATAAAAACAGAAAGTGATAAAAACAGTCTAAAAGCATGAAACTCATCATTCTTTTTGTTTTACACAACATTGTATGCAGTTTTAAACATGTTTAGACAACTTTCAAGTTAAAAGCAAGTGATTTTGAATGTGCTGATTTTTTGACCTCTCATGCAGTATTTGTGTTCTAGCGGCTGAGATATGATGTTTTCAGGCCAAAAACAGAAAGTGATAAAAACAGCTTAAAAGCATGAAACTCATCATTCTTTTTGTTTTACACAACATTGTATGCAGTTTTTAACATGTTTAGACATCTTTCAAGGGAAAAGCAAGTGATTTTGAATGTGCTTATTTTTTGACCTCTCATGCAGTATTTATGTTCTAGCGGCTGAGATATAATGTTTTCAGGCCAAAAACAGAAAGTGATAAAAACAGCTTAAAAGCATGAAACTCATCATTCTTTTTGTTTTACACAACATTGTATGC
The DNA here is from genome assembly GCF_903798145.1 of Danio aesculapii. Lineage (NCBI taxonomy): Eukaryota > Metazoa > Chordata > Actinopteri > Cypriniformes > Danionidae > Danio > Danio aesculapii. The sequence goes on from NC_079453.1 coordinate 17,231,305, forward strand.
AGTTTTTAACATGTTTAGACATCTTTCAAGGGAAAAGCAAGTGATTTTGATTGTGCTTATTTTTTGACCTCTCATGCAGTATTCGTGTTCTAGGGGCTGAGATATGATGTTTTCAGGCCAAAAACAGAAAGTGATAAAAACAGCCTAAAAGCATGAAACTTATCATTCTTTTTGTTTTACACAACATTGTATGCAGTTTTAAACACGTTTAGACAACTTTCAAGGGAAAAGCAAGTGATTTTGAATGTGCTGATTTTTTGACCTCTCATGCAGTATTTGTGTTCTAGGGGCTGAGATATGATGTTTTCAGGCCAAAAACAGAAAGTGATAAAAACAGCTTAAAAGCATGAAACTTATCATTCTTTTTGTTTTACACAACATTGTATGCACTTTTAAACATGTTTAGACAACTTTCAAGGGAAAAGCAAGTGATTTTGAATGTGCTTATTTTTTGACCTCTCATGCAGTATTTGTGTTCTAGGGGCTGAGATATGATGTTTTCAGGCCAAAAACAGAAAGTGATGAAAAACAGCTTAAAAGCATGAAACTTATCATTCTTTTTGTTTTACACAACATTGTATGCAGTTTTAAACAAGTTTAGACAAGTTTCAAGTTAAAAGCAAGTGATTTTGAATGTGCTTATTTTTTGACCTCTCGTGCAGTATTCGTGTTCTAGGGGCTGAGATATGATGTTTTCAGGCCAAAAACAGAAAGTGATAAAAACAGCCTAAAAGCATGAAACTCGTCATTCTTTTTGTTTTACACAACATTGTATGCAGTTTTAAACATATTTAGACAACTTTCAAGGGAAAAGCAAGTGATTTTGAATGTGCTTATTTTTTGACCTCTCATGCAGTATTTGTGTTCTAAGGGCTGAGATATGATATCTTCAGGCCAAAAACAGAAAGTGATAAAAACAGTTTAAAAGCATGAAACTTATCATTCTTTTTGTTTTACACAACATTGTATGCAGTTTTAAACACGTTTAGACAAGTTTCAAGTTAAAAGCTAAAAGAGTTAAAAGAGACTTTCACGCTTAACAGCTAACGGACAATCGTTGTGGGGAAGGAACATAGCATTTCTGTTTCCCCCCATCTGGGAACGAATGGTTACTTTAGTAACCATAACTATCCTCTTTGGATGGGGAACTCCAATGCTATGTGAAGACTTCCACTATGGGGAAATCTATGGAAAACGCCACAACGAATGAATCTTACCACGTCCCTGGTGAAGGGTGTGCTACGCAGTAGAGCTAGCGCAACTACAACGCCCCGAGATACAGTCTTCCAACGTGTCCCCTGGCGCTTACTTACCTACTTACCTTACTTACCTGTTCTTACTTACCTGTTTACTTAAATGTCACCCAACCCGCAGCTCTACAAATGTCTGTCAGAGAGGCGCCGCATGCAAACGCCCAGGAGGATGCGATGCTCCGAGTGGAGTGCGCTCTCACCCTCGGGGGACACTGCTCACCCTGGCTCTGATAAGCGAGGGAGATGGCATCCACTATCCAGTGGGCCAACCTCTGTTTAGATACGGCACTTCCCTTCTGCCGACCACCGTAACAGACGTGGGCAGCACTTGCTGGCTCACTACCTGATCCTTAAACGGCGTGGTAGGAACCTTGGGCACATAGCCGGGCCGGGGTCTCAGGACAACGTGAGAGTAGGCTGGGCCGAATTCTAGGTACGAGTCACTGACCGAAAATGCCTCCAGGTCCCCAACCCTCTTAATCGATGCCAACGCAACCAGCAGAGCGGTCTTCAAGGACAGAAATCTCAAGGATATTGAGTCGAGTGGTTGAAGGGATCCCCACGTAGGCTCGTTAGCACTACCGTGAAATGCCAAGAAGGCATGAGAGGGGGGCGGGATGGAAACATCCACCCCGCACCTCTGAAGAACCGGATGATGAGGTTATGCCTCCCCACGGTGCCGCCATCCACCGCATCACGATGAGCGGAAATGGTGGCCACGTAAACCTTCAGTGTGGAGGGCTACAGCCTTCGCTCCAACATGTCCTGAAGGAAAGAAAGCACAACACTGATCTGGCAAGATTGGGGCTCTTCTCAGCGAGAAGTCTACAATAAATCAAACAAGTGTTTGCACACCTGATGACTGTGTTGAACCAATTGGCTGGACAGTGCGCTAATTTGACAGTCAGTGCTTTGGTATTGCAAGGAAGTGACCTCATGATAGATTTTTGTATGTAATGTATGTTAATTGTCTTTAATGTTTTCACTGGGTGTAGAGTTTTGCAGCAAGTGTGAGGTTGACAATCTGCTTAAAGTTGTGCAAATATGGGCTGATGATTTGCTTCTTGAGTGTAGGGTTTTGCTAATAGTATACTACTTTTAATTTGTGTGTAAGCTATCCAAAAAAACTAAGTTTAATTGATTATGTGTGTGTGTGTGTGTGTGTGTGTGTGTGTGTTGCCTGTATGTCCATCTAGTGTGAATAGGGAGATTAGATTTTTTTTTTTTGGATTGCTAGTAAACTTTCAGTGCAATATGTAAAGTGACAGTACCACTTTACATATTGTTACAGTACCATGAATCTCCACATCAACATTTTGGGCATGTTGAGAAATGGATGGGTTTCTTCAGTGTGCTATATTGGTCTTGTGTAGTGTTTGGTGGATTTACTTTATATTTGTACTTTGTTGATGGTAGCCTACTCTAATCACAGGAAAGTAGAATTGCTAAAAGTGTTTTAGGTTTATTACAACAGAGTGTAACTTGTGCAAACAGAGTATAGTAAAAGTAAAACGTGTGGTTTTTAAACATAAGTGTACAGTTTTTACAAGTGTTTAATTATGCAAAGGATCTGTAGTGTTTTGCTAATTGGGTGTGTGGTTGTGCTAATACTGTGTATTGTTTTGAAAACACAGGCCCTGTTTTGAAAATCCTGCTTAAACAATCCAAAAAAGTGTAATTCAATATACTACTGTGGTAAGTCAGAAATTACTTCAACTCACAGTGAGTAAAAATGGCTTCTCCTGTTCTTGTCACATGCATTTCATGCCACATGATTAGTGTATCTCTCTGTCGGCAAGGAGGGTTTCACATGTGATAAATGTAGGGAAACAGGCTGACAGAGAAGATCTCAGAATTAGACACACATTCAAACTTTTAATTGAGTATAGTAAGAGTGCTAGATCTTTAGATAAAGATTTGGATGTGACTAGCCTAGCATGCCATTCACATTGTTTGGCAGATTTGATAACTAATGTAAAGCTAGATGCACTTTGTCTGACAGAAACCTGGCTAAAACTAGACGATTACATGCCCCTAAATGAGTCTTCATCTGAAGGATATCATTATTAACACGAGCCGCGTCTTAAAGGCAAAGGTGGAGGCGTTGGCATAATATATAGTAACATTTTTAGTGTTACTCAGCGATCTGACTTCAAATATAATTCATTTGAAGTAATAGTGTTGTATATTTCAGTGTGCAATTTAAACAATAAATTTTAATATAAATTTATATTGGCAACTGTATGTGGTTCTCCAGGGCACCATACCGACTTGACAAACGAATTTGTTGATTTCTTATCTGAAATAGTTCTGGCCACAGATACAATTTTAATTGTTGGTGATTTTAAAGGGCACCTATGGTAAAAAATCTACTTTTCAAGCTGTTTGGACAGCCATATGTGCATGTATGGTGTATAGACTGTCATTTTGGGGTGATATAAGCACACCCAGTGCTTTTTTTTTTTTTCAATTTAACAACATAAAAAACGGTGGACCAATTGGAGCTGTTTTCAAATCGACCGCTACCTGACGTAGGAGAGCGGTCCCCCCGCCCACTTATATTGATTGACAGGCGCATCATCATATCCTCAGTTTGTTAATTCACGTCCGCCATTTTCAGCGTGAGTCGAAGCGATATCACTAAAGGAACACCTTAGCTCTATTTTTAGATGCAAGGCTCATTGGGCTAAACACAAGAGCAATATTCTCCACATTATCGCTCTAATCGGAATTATTGGTTGTATCTTTAGGTAGGTTTGCAAACATGTGTACTTTCTCATTGAGTCTACCTTATACTTCAGCCGTTTAAAATTCTCGCGATCCCAGAAGCTTCTTGGGATCTTAACTAGCATGCGTTTTAGAATTCTAAACATCGGTTTCTATCAGGGTACACTCAAGTCAACGGCTGGGCGCAGCGGACCGCTGCAGAAACCTATGTTTAGAATTCAAAAATGCGTGGCGCGACGATTCGGGACACATGTTTCTGCCGCGCTACAGAGAGTGTCTGGTGTGCCGTGTCGCAGCTTCGAGCGGCGCAACCAGTGCCTCAGTCAAAGTTAATTCAGTGTGCGTGGTTATTAGTTTCTGTGTACAAGCTCGGCACTTGAAACTAGCACACAGTTGGCTGTTAAACTGTACAAAGACACAAATGATTTTGTACTCTCTGCTTGGTCTGTGTCAGAGTCGTACATGTACGACTGAATGGTGATCCTCTCTCTCCTCCGTCTGTCTGTCAGACTGTTGCAAACGCAGAGCGGGTGAGCACATGGCCCCGGCCCCTTGTTACATGGTGGGAAGCCGAAACTAATTTACATGTGAAGCAACACACCCACCCATAAATCAGCGAACTGTGGACACGCCCCCAACATGACACTTTTTAACACATTATACACTTTTTAGACATACTAGCCTCTGTTGGAGTGAAACAGCATGTCTCAGGGCCTACTCATCGACATAATCATACCTTAGACCTAGGGCTGGGCGATATGGCAAAAAAAATATCACGATAAAAATCGATATTAATAGTCAATACCGATAATTACCACAATAAATATCAAATCTTTATGTCTATTAAATTTATAGGATTTTCAGCATGCCAATCCCTTTGTGCAGCTGATTTAACACATTTTGTTAAAGGTTTCAGCTGTTTGACAATATAAGTAATAAAATAATAAGCAAAATAATAATCTTAATTCAGCATTTAATTACCAACAAGTTATTGGATATTATTGTTCAACATCAGAAAAAAATTAAATAAAACAGGATTGGAAGAAGTAAAAGGTGAGTTAATAATCACAGAATGTTTAGTTTTGGTTTAACTGTCTTTTCAATAGTAAGTATGGTGAATTTAGTGTGAAATATCCTTTAATATATTTTATTTAGGGATGCTAACGATTACTTGATTGACTGTCAATAACCCTTTAATCGATAGACCAATGACTGATTAAGCATGGACATTTAAAGGTTTAGTTAAGATTTGCACTGCTAGATGCGTCCACGCATTACATCAAGTGTATGCGGTTTACCTTACTTATGCAGTCTGTAACCCAGGTTACCAATAGAAACCAGATTAGATTTAAGTAATTAAATATGCTGAACATTTAGTTTTTTTTCTGTTTTACAAATTACCTTTATAGGCGATTTGAAGACACTAAAATATTTTTTTAGCTGTAAAAGCGATGTGTAAAGATTTAGAATGTCATGTGATGTCTTTCCGGTTCTGGATCACTGATGCGGTTAGAATTTGCGCGCACTCGCATCGGCGAAGCGTAAAAGAGCAGACGCAGTTAGATCTCTCTCTAGATTAAGCTTGTATTTAACAAGCAAATAAGAGATTTTTGATCGAATGTTGAATTATATGTGTCTAAAGACAATATAGCAGGAAGAGAATCTAGAAGAAACGGTTTATGTGAGAGAAATCGCGTTTAATCAGTTAATGATGGTGACGAAGCTGATAACAAAAAGCCTTGTTAACGTGAAACTAGCTCGATTAACATAAGAGATCATCTGATAAAAAAAACACGATTAGAGATAATAAGCAAAATAATCGAGTGAGGAAGTTCATCACATTAAAGAGATTAAAAGTTCATCTGGTTTTGGTGAGTTAACTTCTGTTTCATTTAGTAGTGAATAAATGTAAATGTGTTAGAAAAAGTGCTCATGCAAGTCACATGTAAGTGAATATCTGTCTTCTAAGTTCATATAATTCTTAATGTGATTGTAAGAAAATGTATTGTACGCTGATCGATAGGAGCTTGTTTTGACGCCCCATGGGTTAGGCCCCCGCCCGGCACCCGCCCCAACATGGGTGGGTCGGCCTCTATGGGTGTGGTTGGTTCCTCCCTGCCTCGGGCGTGCTGTGAGGGAGGCGTGGGGGGGGTGTCCCTCCGCACACAACCCCCCCCTTTCCCGCCTCTATCTGTGGGAGAAAAAAACTCAAATGGGCCCGTCTGGTTTTGACCAAGAGCATGTCCGGCACTCTGCCCGCCAGCCCGCCCGCCTGACCACCTGTGCTTTGTCCCCCCCCCTGCTGATTCTCAGTCCGCGCCGCCCTCGCCCTGGACAAGGGCTGGGGGTGGTAGGTGGGCTCGGTAGAGTCTCCAGCGTGGTGAGTCGAGCCCAGGGGCCGTGTGGGGTACGGGCTGGTGCTGGCTGCAGCCCCTGTGTGTGTGCGTGACCAGTGCTGCGTCTCCCGCCCGTCCGCAAGCCCGCCCACCACTTCGGGTTTATCCTTGCCGGCCCTCGGCGGTCTCCCCTGCCCCACCTGCCCCCCTACCCCTCTCCCCCGGAGGTGTGTGGGGGTGGCTGGTGGAGGCGGAGGGTGGCCGCTAGTAGTCTCTGGCGAGGTGAAACAAGCCGGGGTCAGTGGTGTCCGGGCTTACGGTCTGGCCCCTCCTTTTTGATGGTTGCGGTTCATGATGCGGTGAGCCCCGGAAAAGGTGCGTGTTCGATGGGGTTCTACGACACTGCTTTGAAAGTGGGAAAAAGCCCATGTAAAAAGCCCCCGCGGCTGGTGCAGTCCAAGCTGCCCAAAACGGTGCGTGTTCGGCCGGGCTCATGCCATCCCTTTGTGGGGGCAGAGAAGGGAACTATAAAAAGCTTTATGCAAAAAGCCCCCTGCGGGCTGGCGCAGTACCAGCTGCCCAAAACGGTGCGTGTTCGGCGGGGCTCATGCCCATCCCTTTGTGTGGGAAAAGGGGAATAATCAAAAAGCAGCGCAAAAAAAAAGTCCTCGCTGCTGGCACGGTAAGGCTGCCTGAAATGGTACGTTATTCCTGGGACAAAAATCCACCAAAAGTCGTAACAACCGCTTCCAAACTATACAAGTTGGATCAAAGGGATCTCGTAGGTATTGGTCCTTCCCCTTTAAGAGGGGGAGGGGGGACCAGCGTCGCTGACGCGGAAGTGGACGCTTCGTCCGCCATCTTTTAAACCGCTCCACGCGGCATTTGGGTCTCTCTCCCTCCAGCCTTGGTCTTGCACGGTCATGGCCGAATGTGCACTCTGCTTCAACGTCTACAGCCGCCTCTCGCCGCACCTGTCCGTCGTCCACAAGGTGTCGAACGCGGACGAGAAGAAGCTTTTGCTGGCGCTCGCCGCTGGCCGCGTGGACGTGCGGAAGACGGCATGCCCGGTGCCCGGCTGCCGGAGGACGCCGGCCCGCCTAGACAGACACCTGAAGCAGCACGCCGAGCTCTCCGTCTCGGCCAGGAAGGAGGCCATGGGCCGAGCGAGACGTCGGAAAGTGGTTCGAGAGTTGCGGTGGTTGCGGTCCACACAACCGACGGTACCCGTGGTGTCTCGGCTGGCGTCGTCCTCCGAAGAGGAACGGGAACCAGACGGCCCGGAAGCCGAGCGTCCCTGCGCCGACCCCCACTGCAGGCTCGCAACGGAGCGCATACAGGCCCAGCTCTCAGAGCTCCGCAAGCAGGTGGACAAGGTGAGGTCCACCCAGCTCGAATTCGCCCGTCGCTATCGAGAGTTGAGGGGGGAAGAGGGGGAGGAAGAGCAGGCGGGCAAGGTCGTGTCCTGCCCCGCCGGCACCATCCCCCGACCCCGCCGCCGGGCGAGGGCCGGCCCCCCGGCGAGGGGCGGCCCGAGGTCTCCGGGCGGCCTCCGGGCCTGTGGAAGCCTACGATCCAACAAAGTACCCGTACCCGGACCACGCCTTGAGTTGAGTATGGTTATGGCACTTCTCTGTTGGGCTGGTGGTGGGTGTATGTCGTCTAGGCTGACTTTTGACTTTCGCCCCCGTTCTGCAGACTTGCTTTTGGCAGAGTTCGAGGGTTTCCAATTGGGGAGCGAGCCCACGGCCCGCCTGCGGAATAACGTCGCCTCCAAACTGGCGAGGGTCAAGGCCTTCCTAGGCTTCATGGCGAAAGGTCACGCGGACCCAGAAACCTTGTCCTTCCTCAACCAACCGGCGCGCATCCGAGCCTGGTCTGCCCTGCTAGGCCAAACGGGCATGGCCGAGCCCACGAGGCAGCACTACCTGAAGAACGTGGCGCAGTTCCTGGATTATCTCTCCGAAACCCCGCCGGCCTCCTGCCGCCTCTCCAGTACCACCCTGGTGCTGGTTCGCAGGGAGCTTCGAGCTCTCATTCGCGGCATACGCCGCCGCGTCGTGGTACACGAGGTAAGGACCAAGCAGGCCAAAGAAGGCAGACTCATCTCCAAAGCCACCCTTCTACGCTGTCATCGGACGGCTGGGAGAAAAATACCTGCCCTTCTAGGTAAGTGTTTGGTCCCGCCGGTCTGCGTTTCCACCAGTGGTGGTGGAAACGCTGACCTTCTCTCCGTTCTTCCCTCTTCTGCTCCGGGGCACCAACGGCTCTCGGTCAAACCGAGCCACGTCAGCGTACCCACCCCTTAACCCCCATTCGGGGGTTAAGGGGTGGGTACGCTGATGTGGCTCGGTTTGACCGAGAGCCGCTGGCGCCCCGGAGCAGACATTATCTTTTTGCCTTGGGGCACCAGCGGCTATCGCTAAGTTTAAACCGTTGGTGGTGTAACATGGTTTGTTGGAAAAGTCTAACGCCTAACTTCCCTCCGTCAGACGGCCTCGAGTCCAGCCCAGACACCAGGCAGCAGTGGCGCTTCTACGGCTACCTGACCGGCTACCTGACCTGCATCACGGGCCATCGCTGTGGGGTCTTCCAGAACCTGACCATCCAGGAGGTCCAAGAGGCTTCCTAGCAACCTCAAAGAAATGGTGCTTACCTGTTTGCATGACAACATCGGTCACTTAGGAGTTGAGAGGACTCTCGATCCTCCTACTCAACTTTGTGGAGACATATATTAGGACATGTGATGGCTGTGTCAGAAGAAAATCTCCAGTTCAGAAAGCAGCTCCACTGGTAAACATTCGGACCACCAGACCTTTAGAGTTGGTCTGTACGGACTTTGATCCATGTAGACTTTTATCTGTAGAACCTGACAGCAGCAATACAGAAGACATTTTAGTAATCACAGACCACTTTGCGAAAAATGCCATCGCCATACCCACTCGAAATCAGAAGGCTCAGACGGTTGCTAAGTGCCTCTGGGAACACTTTTCAGTGCATTACGTCCTCCCTGAAAAACTACATAGTGACCAGGGACCAGATTTCGAGTATGTGTAACTATTAGTGCACGCATATAACTGCACCAAAAATTATGTTACAGGCCACTCACCGTATGAGCTGATGTTTGGAAGGCAGCCTTGTTTGCCTCTACATATTGCTTTTGGTATTTTTAATGAGTCATATCAATCTCATTCCAAATATGTGACCTCTTTAAAGCAAAAACTTACAGAAAGTTACAGATTGGCTTTGGAGAACAGCAAGAGAGTAGCAGAACGAAAAAAAAAAGAGATTTGACAAAAATGTGATTGCCTCCAACTTGGAAGTTAGTGATAGGGTCTTAGTCAGAAATGTCCGGTTAAGAGGTAAACAGAAACTGGCAGACAAATGGGAATCCAATGTTTACATAGTCATAAAGAAAGCACAAGATGTCCCTGTGTATACTGTCTGTCCTGAAGGGAAGAATAGTCCTGTTCTTACTCTTCACCAAGGCAAGTTGATGAGAGAGAAAATCTAGATGATGAAGAAAGTTCTGAGAATGAGTCTTCATATCGCTTTATGCACAGAGAATCATTGGAAGTTGTTACACGCTACATCCTACCCGAAAGCTCTTCTCAGTCAGAAAATCCCTCAGCTGCAGAGGAGATTGAAGTATTGGATATCAGCCAGACAAATGTTGATTACCTGAAAGAAAAAAGCTTGAGGTTATTGAAGAAAATGAACAAGTGTGTGAAGTGAATGAGAACTTACCTGTGCAGAATGAAGTGAGATCTGAGAGTGCAAATGATGGACCTGGAGAATGTCAAGTAGCTGAGACTGTAGTAGTGTCTGAAGAGGATGAAATGTTAAATTCTGCTGAAGAAATGGGAGATGTTTTGGATGACGAAAGTAATGGCAGAACTGAAATGATCCCTGGAAATGAGAAGAAACCACAGGGTGAATGCCTAAAGCAGGTCGCACACCAGAAGTGCAGCAACACGGCACGCACATGACAGTTAAAACAATCACACACCAGACGCACACATTCGCATGATATTTAACATGAAACTGGGTGCCACCGACAGCCGCTGACTTGCGGTGCTGGTGTGTGTACCCTGATAAAAACCTATGTTTAGAATTCTGAAATGTATGGTGCTGCGTGGCGCTATGCGGTGCGCCGCTTCTGGTGTGCGACCTATTTTAGACGCTCCTCAAGGCAAATCAGAACCCAAAAATGTTTCACTATCCTCAAACAGGTAGTCCCCTAATTTCAGTAGTTCAGTCCTTAATGCAGGGATTAAGTAATGCTTTTGCTCAGTCCGCGGAACAGTCAGAAGTATTCTGTGATGAATGTGTCCTGGTACTGGATTTAATTAATTAAATATGCTGAACATTTAGTTTTTTTCTCTCTTTGTTTAACAACTTACCTTTATAAGTGATTATAAGACACTAAAATATTTTTTAGCTGTAAAAGCGATGTGTAATGATTTAAAATGTCATGTGATGTCTTTCTGGTTCCGGATCACTGATGCGGTTAGAATTCGCACGCACTCGCATCGGTGGAGTGAAAGAAAGCAGACTCAGTTTAGATCTCTCTCTAGATTAAGATTGTATTTAACCTCAAAAGAGATTTTTGATTGAATGTTGAATAATGTGTCTAAAAACAATATAGCAGGAAGAGAAGCTAGAAGAAACCTTTTATGTGAGAGAAATAACGTTTAATTAGTTAATGATTGTGACGAAGCTGATAAATAAAGCCTTGTTAACATGAAACTAGCTCGATTGACATAAGAGATCATCTGAAAAAAAACACGATTAGAGTTAAATGTGAAGAAAAATGAGAATAAGCAAAAGAATCGAGTGAGGAAGTTCATCACATTAAGACATTAAAAGTTCATCTGGTTTTGGTGAGATAACTTGTTTCATTTAGTAGTTAAGAAATGTAAATGTATTAGAAAAAGTGCTCATGCACGTCACATGTAAGTGAATATCTGTATTCTAAGTTCATTTAATTCCTAATGTGATTATAAGAAAATGCATGGTTTCATATGTGAAATGTAATGCCTATTTTGATGCTGTGGTAGTAGATACCATATGTGTGATATGGAATTTATATTAATGATGATTTTGTGACCTTGTTTTCAAGGTCAAGTTTTTTTTTTTTTTTTTTTTTTTTCCTCTTTTACATGGATTGGTGCCATTGTTGTGCTACTGTGTGATTTATTGAGTTGATGCTGGATTGGGATTGGTGCTTTCTAGATTCTGGATTCGTTCTGACTCCTGTGTTCGCTGAAGGGGTTGGGACTGGCGACCCACATGGATCTAACTTCAATTTGTCATTGTGTGAAACTGATATTGTTGCCGATCAGGACGGTAAACAGATAGGTATATCTATACAGTACCCATACGAATATGGGCCATTTTAGGCAGTTATGCGGCACTGGTGGTATTCCTTCCCAGACAAAATGAATGTGAGCAATGGCAAAGGGGGGCCAAAGATTCAAATTCATATATGGGCCATTTAAGGCAAAGATTTGGCACTTATGGCAAAATGTACTCTGAATGTGAGCCTAATGTGGCCCATGTGACAAATGATCAATTTGGCCCAAATGATGGAGGACAAATGTGGGCCACAGTTGGCAAAAATGTGGCATAGTCATTTAAAGGTAATCTGTATCTAAACCTAAAGTGGCTCACACGTGTATGTGCAAATGTGGCCCAGTTATCTTAAGACAAATGTGGGCCACTTTTGGCAAATATTTGGCACAGTAAGCTCTGGCTATTACGGTTGTAAGCCTAATGTGGCCCAGGGAAGATATGGCAAATGTGGCCCAGTTATTTTAAAACATGTGGGCCACTTTTGGCAAATATTTGGCACAGTAAGCTCTGGCTAATGTGGATTTGAGCCTATAGTGTCCCAGATATGATATCGCAAATGTGGCTCAGTTATCCTAAAACAAATGTAGGCCACTTTTGGCAAATATTTGGCACAGTAAGCTCAGGCTAATGTGGGTTTGAGCCTATAATGGCCCAGATATGATATGGCAAATGTGGCCCAGTTATCCTAAAACAAATGTAGGCCACTTTTGGCAAATATTTTGCACATTCAGGAAACATAAACTTGACAACAAAAGTTCCTATCAATGTCGTAACAAATGCCCTTAAATAATGCAGCTTGTAATTTACAGCAGCATCAAGTGTTCATTGAGATGTGTTTGAGATTATGTTGTTTGTCATATCTTTCGTCTGTCTTTTCGGGGGGGTTTTCTTGTAAAGCCCGGCTTTCAAAAATGATGACATGAGACTCTGCCAGGTAGTTGCGCTGGTTTACCAACACTTGTTTGAGTCTGTAATTTCTTAGCATCTCCATAAGGGTGGTATTGTTTTAAATGATGAAATCAGGTGTTGCCTGATTTTGATGACACGAGTCGTCTGCAGTTTGCTCGTTGCTCTGTTTTGTGTTGAATTGCAAAAAAATGTAAAAGTAGCTCCAGACTACTAAAGTCTAGTGACGTTTCTTGTCAACAATGTCTGTGACATTTTTTACCTTTTTGTTTCTTTTTCGTTTTTACTTGTACTGCGTGCGGTACTCAGAAGGGCAGCCTGCAAAATGCCTGTGCAGCTTTACGCATAGCACATGAATATTATTGAACAATTATCGAACTGTCATTATCGTTTTATCGAAAAAATATATATATATATATATCGTGATAATTATCGATATCGAATTATCGCCCAGCCCTACTTAGACCTAATATTTTCACATGGTATCAATATTGATAATGTTGAAGTTGTGCAGCAGAGTGATGAAATATCAGTTCACTATTTAATCTCTAATTTATTGTGCATTGATGGGTCTAGAAAATCATCTTGCATTTATAAATATGGTAGAACGATCCCCGCTAGCACAAAAGATGACTTTGTCAGTAAGCTACCTGATCTTTCTAATTTCCATAACATTCCAGGCAGCCTAGAAGAGCTTGACACTGCAACTGAAACGTTACGGTTACTAAAGTAACCCTTAGTTCCCCAAGGGGGGGAACGTAAATGCAATGTGTAAACTTCCACTATGGGGATTTCGTCAGAAACCAATCATCTGAAAGAGTAAAAAAACGGGCCAATGAAAGGCCAATGAATTGGCGGCGTCAGCGTGCACAGCTGGCATCAATGACAATCAGTCATGCTATAAAGACGCAGCAAGTGCCATGCTCGGCATCCTTTTCTAGCTGAAGAGACTTTCACACTCAACAGCTAAGGGACAATCGTTGTGGCGAAGGAACATAGCATTCCCGTTCCCCGGGTTACTTTCGTAACCGTAACGTTCCCCTTCGGATGGGGAACTCCAATGCTATGTGGAAACTTCTACTTTAAGGGAAATCTATGGAAAACGCCACAACGAAAGAAGCTTACCGTGTCCCTGGCGAAGGGTGTGCCACGCAGTAGTGCGAGCGCACCTACAACGCCCCGAGACACAGTCTTCCAACGTGTCCCCTGGCCCTTACTTACCTGTTCAGGAACAGTTAAATTTAACCCAGTAAAATAGGTTTTAATACAACAGTACGTTGGGAAAGCGTTCAGTCCCGGTAGGGAGGACGCTGCGGAGCTCACCTGCTACCCAGAGGGGAGACCTGGTGACAACCTATGTGGACTAGCCCAGAGATGGGAAGTCTGCATAAGGATGGTTAGCGGGGAGGGAAGACACGAGCCCACCTAGAAGGGGGGACTAAACCGTGGCTGAGTGAGCGTATGGGATCGCCAGCGGGGATCACGCATAACAGGCACCTATACCCAGAGCGCGGGCTGACCAGCGGGCATGCCAACAACGTAACGGGCCAACACCTGACTCCTCCGCTGAGTCAAATGCTGGGGGCCTTGGAGGAACTCTGCAGGGTTCGCCAAATGGGTAACTAAACTGACAAAGCTGAAAAAGCGCACCAATTCATTTCCTCAATCACCAAGGGTTACCTAATACCCTTGAGGAAACCAACTGCACTCGCAGAATGTAAACCCTGCAAATGTATAGGGTGTCACCCAACCCGCAGCTCTACAAATGTCTGTCAGAGAGGCGCCGCGTGCTAACGCCCAGGAGGATGCGACACTCCGAGTGGAGTGCGCTCTCAACCACGGGGGACACGGCTCACCCTGGCTCTGATAAGCGAGGGAGATGGCATCCACTATCCAGTGGGCCAACCTCTGTTTAGATACGGCACTTCCCTTCCACCGACCGCCGTAACAGACAAAGAGCTGGTCAGAGGATCTAAAGCTCTGAGTGTGGTTCACATATATTCGCAAAGCACGAACAGGACACAACAGTGAAAGGGCTGGGTCTGCTTCCTCCGCGGGCAGCGCTTGCAGGCTCACTACCTGATCCTTAAACGGCGTGGTAGGAGCCATGGGCACATAGCCGGGCCGGGGTCTCAGGACAACGTGAGAGTGGACCGGCCCAAATTCTAGGCACATGTCACTGACCGAAAATGCCTCCAGGTCCCCAACCCTCTTAATCGATGCTAACGCGACCAGCAGAGCTGTCTTCAAGGACAGAAATCTCAAGGATACTGAATCGAGTGGTTTGAAGGGATCCCCACGTAGACTCGTAGCACTACCATGAGATCCCAAGAGGGCATGAGAGGGGGGCGGGGTGGAAACATCCGCCTCGCACCTCTGAGGAACCGGATGATGAGGTTATGCCTCCCCACGGTGCCGCCATCCATCGCATCATGATGAGCGGAGATGGCGGCCACGTAAACCTTCAGTGTGGAGGGCGACAGCCTTCGCTCCAACCTGTCCTGAAGTAAAGAAAGCACAACACTGATCTGGCAAGATCGGGGGTCTTCTCGGCGAGAAGCGCACCACCCAGGACTCCACTTCAGGGCGTAGGCATGCCTCGTAGAGGGTGCACTAGCCTGAGTGATGGTATTAACCACCGCCAACGGTAGGTTACCCGTCTTCCTTGCCGCGTCTATGGACCACACGTGGAGGTTCCACAGATCTGAGTGAGGGTGCCAGATGGTGCCCTGTCCCTGAGAGAGGAGGGAGAGTTCTGATATCCAGGTCCGGTTGGGCCAGGAGGCGCAACTAGCAAGACCTGCTCCTCATCCTCCCTGACCTTGCACAGAAACTGCGCGAGTAGGCTCACTGGGGGAAACGCATACTTACGCATACCCCGAGACTCGGGGTGGACTCGCCATTCTCCTGGGGAAGGAGCTGTCATGAGAGTCCATTGGCCACACGGTTGAGCCCATCCGGGGTGTGAATAGCAAGCAGCAACTTCAGCCGCGTATGACTCCAGAGGAGCAGACGGCGAGTGAGCTGAGACATGCGGCGGGAGCGTATACCCCCCCATACAGATGGTATACACTACCGCAGCCGTACTGTCCATCCTGACCAGCACGTGTTGCCCCCTCAGCACCGGTAAAAAGCGGCGCAGAGCAAGAAACACTGCCAACAGCTCTAGGCAGTTGATATGCCAATGCAGCTGGGTTCCCTTCCACAGATGCGCAGCAGCATGTCCACAACACACGGCCCGCCAACCCGTACTGGAGGCATCTGTCGAAACGACAACATGTCTGGACGCCTAACCTAGGGGCACTCTGGCCCGTAGGAAGGAGGGGTCCCTCCAGGGGGTGAGAGTGCGGTGACACAGCGCAGTAAGTGTGTGTGCCCACGTGCCATGCGCGTCTGGGGACCCGATCGTGAAGCCAACGCTGTAGTGGTCACATATGGAGCAATCAGAGCGGCGTGGCCTCTGAAAAAGATTTCAGGGGGACCACCTTTTTCCTGTCGAACTTTTTCAGACAGTTCAGCATTAGCTCGGCGCGTTCTCGTGAGAGGCGCGTCTTTATGGTGATTGAGTCCAGTTCCAACCCGAGAAAGGAGATGCCCTGCACGGGGGCGAGCTTGCTCTTTTCTAACAGGCGGAGGTGCCAGAGCACCTTGTCTCTGTGCATAATAAATTGCTCCCGAGAGTGGGCTAAAATCAGCCAGTCATCGAGATAATTGAGCATGTGGATGCCCGCGAGCCGAAGCGCAGACTGTGAAGGCCGCGGTTCAAAATGCGCAGATCTAGGATTGGCCATAGCCCACAGCTTTTTTTTTGGGCACAATGAAGTATGGGCTGTAAAACCCGCACTCCATCTCAGCTGGAGGGACCGGCTCGATTGCATCCTTCGCCAGGACGACAGCAATCTCCTCTCGCAAGACAGGGGCGGACGCAGGGCTGACTCTGGTGAAATACACGCCCGTGAACCTGGGAGGCCGTTTCGTGAACTGTGTCACACAGTCGAGTCTGATCGCACGGATGAGTCATTGCGATGGGCTGGCCCGCACTAACCAGGCAGGCAGAGCCCCCGCAAGTGGTCCCACCCGCACGATCGCTGACGTGCCAGTGGCGGGGCAGCGTGAAGTGCGTGGGCTCACCCGGGAAGGGCTGGGGTCCCACGGGTAGAGTAGGAGACGAGATAATCTCGTCTCGCACCCAAACTCCAGAGGAGGGGCTGGGAGTGGGAGAGAAAGGAGACTGTTCTCTCGCTCTTCATGAGCCAATGGCGAAACACACCGATCCTGCGAGATGGAAGGCATAGCGTCCCATTCGACGCAGCGCTCATCATCCCGGAGGGAGCGAGTGGGTTCGAATCCTCAACAGACCTTGACAGCCCACCCTCCAAGGATGGTGAGGATGGAAGCGCACGCAGACCGGGCAGAAAAAAGTGCCCTCAAGACTGCGTGAGTTTACTGTGCACTTCCGGGAAGAAGGGGACGAAGGCTTTGAAGGCCTTGCCTCCTTATATCCTCCACATAACACCCATCTAGTCGGTCCGGCTGGGGGATAAACCATCACCAGACCCACGGCCGAATCAGCCCGAGAAAGCTCGGCCATCATGTCTGCTTTTTAGATGCCAACGCCGCACTCTCCAACCCGGAGGGAGGGAGCGAGCGGGTTCGCATCCTCATCAGACAATGACAGCCCATCCTCTGATGCAGCGATGGACATCTGACCCTCGGTGTCATCCTGTGAGAGAGCGACCATTTAAGGACGGAGCGCTTCTGATCACCTGAAGCTTGGGATGGAGCACGTGGAGGAGCGAGAGGTCTGCAGCCCGAGGGCGGCGGATTTATTCCCACTGTAACCCTCAGATCTGCCCGAGTACCAACTGCAGTGCGGGTGACAACTGGGGTGGGTCGCTCTTTTGCAAGAGCGAGCCGCGTTCTTAACTGCGCAACAGACATGACATCAGTGATGGCATGCACTGCCTGCGAGCACCGCATTAACATGCTGGACCCCCAGATATGAAACGCTGTGCTCGTGCACATCATCCGGGGACAGAAAACCACCGCATCCAGAAATGCACGGTCGGAGTGACGTCTTGAAAATGACGCGCTGCACGACCGTGTTGCTCTTTTAGGAAAGCTTTTTTCCTATATACAAACCGCTCTTGGAGGACCGAACCCAAAGGACGCCAGGCAAGGGAGAAAAACCCAGCTCGATCATCTGCCACTGCGTATACGTAGCTGCTTTTCGATCTCTCTCTGTAGACACAGGTTGGAGATAGACTCAAAGACTCTCTCAGAAGCTTCGTGAAAGGCTCTGAAAGCGAAAGGATGTCGAGCATGGCACTGGCTGCGTCTTTATAGCATGACTGATTGTCATTGATGCCAGCTGTGCACGCTGACGCCGCCAACTCATTGGCATTTCATTAGCCCGTTTTTATACTCTTTCAGATGATTGGTTTCTGACGAAATCCCCATAGTGGAAGTTTACACATAGCATTGGAGTTTCCCATCCGAAGGGGAACTATTGATTCTGTCCTTTCTAGCATGTTAGAAATAGTTGCTCCGTTACACCTCAAAAAGATTAGGGGAAAAAAATCTGACGTCATGGCACAATGAGCACACACATGCCTTAAAGAAAGCAGCCCAGAAAATGGAACGTATATGGAAGAAATCAAAACTAGAGGTTTTTTTATCTGGCCTGGAAAGAAAGTACACTTAAATTTTAGAAAAGCTTTAAAGTCTGAAAGATCTGCTTATTTTTTAACTTTAATAGAAGAAAATAAACACAATCCTAGGGTCCTGTTTAACACGGTGGCCAATCTAACTAAAAATAAAGCATCAACATGCATTTCTCAACATAGCAGTAATGACTTTATGAACTTTATCACATGCAAGATTGATGATATCAGAGATAAAATAAGCACCATCAATCTGCTTCCTACAACATTGTCCCAATTAGAGCACTGTAACCGTATCATTTGAATGGCATCTGCGCTTATGTCAGTCTTTTTTAATATTCCTGAGGTTTCCATAATCCTGCGCCAGGCCGTATCCTGAGCAGCTGCTGTGGTGGTCATGGAAGAATGGAGAGCATGAGACAGTTTAGTAACTGCGGAATTAAAAATCAGCAGTCATGGAAGCCTTATTGCACCCCCTTCATCTCTTTCTTAAGTATCGCCCGGAGCTTAATTACAACACACACTCTTCTTCCCCCTTTATAAAACAAAGACCGTGCTGTCACCACGGGTTACTAAGTAATGGCCCATCGGGGAAATCCGTCTATTTCGGCCCTCACATGACAACGTTAATCAACTCTTACACCCAAAGGAAGAAAGACACACGTGTGTCTCTCCGGGGGTGCGGCCTTCCGCCCCTCTTCCAGTTCCAGGGAGAATAGCATCCTTATTGTCTCAGCACAAAAGCCCGCACGATTTTCGGACATTTCACGTTTGAAAGTGTGTTTTGCTTTAATGTTTTATTGCTAATAGTTGTGTATGTTTTACTACATATGTAAGCAAGTTCACTATAGGGTGCATGTAAATGAAACGTAGCGTGTGTAACACATATAATTAACTGTATTTGATAAAAGCTGTGATGTTTGGTGTCTGGAGCTTTAAGGGCTCAAAGAACATTGGTTTAAATGATAAAACTGTATTTGCAAATAGTAGTTAATTACAGAGCTTTATTGAATTGTTGATAACAGTAAGTGAAGTATTTTTCCAAACGAGTGACCACGGGTCTCCACCTCCCTGGGCGTAGACAACCGGGGAAAAGAGAGGCATGGTCTGGCTCAGTAGCCACGGCCATTGGGTAGTCACAGAGTGGGCTGGTTTAAACTCTGCCCACTATAAAACTTAAACAATATGAACTTCTGTGGCTTTCGCTTGGCTTCACGAGGGGTTTCTATGCACAAATTTTGCGTTGCACGCTTCCCGTCTTTACAACACGCCTGCCGAACATTGCCCTTGGAAGGACTACCTGTGTAAAGACTGCGTCTATCCGCCGTTACATCACTACGGCAACGAGAACCCGTTCACAGGAGCTCAAGCTGCTTCTGGATACATTCACGACTCGCATGAACTCAGTCTGACCATGTTCTGCTCGTATAACTGCTTTCCCGTGAACACTCGGTTCTCTGAACTCTGACTTCCTATGTCTCGTAATTCTGCCAGAGCAGCCACTGGAGGAATCCTCATTTAACAAACTTCCCGCGTGCTGACATCAAACTCTCTGTCACCGGGACAGGGAGTCCCACGCTCCAGAAGACGAAGGAAAACCCCTCTCCAACAAAGGACATCCCAGCCACGTGAACGCCCTACAACCAATCGACTTTGCCGGGGTTTCCCTCAACCGGCTGACGAGTGAGACATCAAAACGCAAGTAACACAAAATAAATGTCTGTTGTTAAGAAGCTGGTGTTAAGTTCAAGCAGTAAACATTAGTCAGATTCTCTGCTTGGTGGTTTTCTCAGGTTGCAATGCTAAGAACTTAGCAAGTGCCAGACGTTTGGGACTCTATGTTGTTCATCCTCAGTCATTCACTCATTCCAGGACTGTGCATGTGTGTGTATCTGTATGTTTGTTTTACGTTGAGTAGTTTACTGTGTGTGTAGCTTAATAAAGTTGTATTTCATTTTAAGATCCTTGTCTGGGTTTTAGGTGTTTCTAAGTTACTGCCTCAGCTATATGGTCTTGCTACCTCGCTTGTATAAATACTGAATTCCTGTTTTATATTTTTATTGTTGGCCACGTAATAATATAACATAGATTTACTAAAGCTAAAGTCACATTGCTTACTTCTATTATGGTGGACCAATAGTAATAGTAAGTGATAAGTGTACGTGTTAAACTGTTTCTGACTGTGAGCCAGTCATTTGAATGTTCTGATTCGAATCCCCGAGAATTATTTTGAATTAATTCAAACTTATGAGCTAATTCTTAAGAGTACCAGACATATTAGATGGTCCAGGCACTACAACTGATTCCTGTAAGACCCCAGTGACAGACGAGTCCTCGCATTGATCCTGAAGGGCCAACCTGTACACCAGCCGGTGACCTCTCCCACCTGCAGCTTCTCCACGATAAACATTGAGCGTTCTCCAGCCTCTGGCACCTAGACTGCAGCTCTGCACAAAACATTTGGCCTTAGGAGTAATGGTTGTTCCCAACTGAGCCTGGTTTCTCTCGAGGTTTTGTTATCATTCACTTTCGCCAATTGGTGAAGTTTGTTCCTCGCCACTGGCTTTTTTTGTGCCACTGCCAATTTCTGCTGGGTCCCGTTCAGTTTAATTTAAAGACACACATCTGAAATGCAGAAAAAACTGCGCTAGTTTAAAAATTGCTGCAAAATCCTGGTAGAATCAATTTATTCTGTTAAATATGAATATGTTGACCTCTGGTTGTCATCGCGGATTTGTTTTATAGCCTACTTATAAATATGTTAACCTTAGGTCATCATTGTTGATTCATTAATACATATTATTAATATGTTAACCTTATGTCATTATCACTGATTTATTATTGATAGATATCAATATGTTAACTTTAGGTCATCATTGCCGATTCTTTTAATACATATGATTTACATTTACCTCAGGTCATCATTGCTGATTTTTTAATGCATAATATTAATGCTTATTAACCTTAAGCGTTTATCACTTATTTATTGATATATTAATATGTTGACTCAGATTATTACTGATTTATTGACATTAGTATGTTGACCCGAGGTCATCCCTCATTTATTGATACATATTAATATGTTGACCTCAGGTCATCTCTGATTTATTGATACATATTAATATGTTGACTCAGGTCATCAATGATATATTGACATTAATATATTGACTTCAGTTCATCACTAATTTATTGATACATGGTAATTTATGGATGCATATTAATATGCTGACCTCAGGTCATCACTGATTCTTTAATGCATATTAATATGTTGACCTTAGGTCATCAAGTATAATGTCCTGAATAAATTTGGGACAAATAATGATGTTCTAATATCTTGAGTTTAGGTCATCATCTCTGATGTATTGACACAGTAATATTTTACCTCAGGTCATCGCTGAGTTATTGACATATTAATATGTTGACCTCAGGCCATCATTTCTGATTTGATGCATATGAATGTTTACTATAGGTTATCATCACTGATTTATTAAAACATAGTATTAATATGTTGACCTCAGGCCGTCATTGCTAATTTATTGATACATATTAATATGTTGACCTCAAGTCATCAATGATTTATTGACATTGTAGTGATAATTGGATTTATCAAACAATAAAATCAATATTTTGGTATTGATATTAATATTGATATTTTAGCCTCACACAGTGCCACCAATTAATGTAGAAATAAAAGATAAATAACTCCTTTTACACGGGGCACAAGGCAGCTTTCCACTGTCAAAATAATTAACAATAAAATATTGTTACTTAAAATATACAAATGAGGATTATATTATCTGGCCAAATCTGAAGGATAATGAGATCGTCTGACTTGTAGAGCCTTTTACTGTATTAACAACACAAAGAAGTTTTTGTTATTAATGAATTTCAGTTACAAACATCTAAATAATCGGAACATTTTATACACTATGCTAAGGTCTCTCTTACAGGGTTGGAAAGTGGTATATTTACGTTTCTGCCGTCGATGCAGTTGTTGGATCTTCTTGCAGGTTTGAAGCATGGGACGAGCAGACTCAGCTCTCAAGTTTTGAGATTTGAAATCTGGAGATTTGGAACATGCAGATCTTGAGATTTCTGTGGGTGGTGGTTAGATGTCGGGACACGCCGATGTCTTTATCCTTGAAGGAGAGTTCACGGAAATCTGGGACAAGCAGATTTCTGGAGGTGGTAGTCTTGAAGCTATGGTTTCAGACGCCTTGGAAAAAACACTGTGAATACAATAACCAAAAATCCTTGCTGGAATATGCAGCAAAGTTCTGAAGTCTTTGAGCAATTCAGATAGCCTTGTGTGTCAGGCCTTCCTTCACTTCTCTTCCTGTTTCCTTTGAGTTACTCTCTTAGTTACGACACCACTCTTTGTTACAACACCACTCTCGATACCACTCTCTCTTTGATACCACTCTCCTCCCTTTCTTTGATCAACAAGCCGTTTTGCAAGTTCTGGGCTCTTAACACCCCTGTCGTTCACTTTGGTATGAAGTAAAATTTGCATTCTTTTACAGACTAACTAATGGGACAAGTCACATTGTATATGACATCCATTATCTTAACTACCCTGTTAATTTTTATAATATTGGCTGTGATCTGCAATATTTTACATTAGGTGCCAAATAACTAGTTTATGAGGGGTCTTGCCTGTTGGTTTAACCATCTATAGGATTGTCAAAGGCATAATGAAAAACATCAGTTTGAATGTACAGTTAGGGACTGACTGAAATATTTCAACTGAAACAAAGAATAATAAATCCTTTTCTGACTGAATGGACTTTGATGACTTTGAAGGCCCTGTTTGTTTTGGGCAAAAAAGAATTTAAATGAGCATTAGATGTAGTGTTACATGGACATTGGGGAAAAACAAGACCTTTGCAAAAATATTTAAGACCTAGAAGAGTCAATTTAAGACTTTTTAAGGCCTTACATTTCGATTTTTAAATATTAGACTTTTTAAGACTTTTTCAGACCCAGAGGAAACCCTGATAAAACAGTGCAGCTTTCACCTTAGGCAGGCTAGTAGAAACTAAGGGTGATCGTAAAGGTAGCTTGGTGCATTTAAGAGGCCCTACTGGAATTGCTGTTTCTTCTTCTCTGGAATAAATCACATTTTGAGGGTCTAAACATGCTTGAAAACTCACAAAACTTTACACACACACTAGAAAACATTTATGTTTGTTATGGGTTTCAGAAG
>NC_079453.1:17255250-17298466 GCF_903798145.1 Danio aesculapii
TGCATTCACACCAGACACGGATGAAGCATCAAGCATGAGTAATTTACATGTTTAGTCAATGCAAAGACGTGAATGAACATCCTGCGGAACGATACGTACAAATGAGGCGGCACGAATGACGTGGTTAATGTGAATGAAGAGCCGTGAGTTGATTGATTTGCGCACTTAACACGCGTATTGCTCAAGTTAGAAAATCTGAACTTAAGCGGACATTTGCGCCACATTAACCAATCATGAGCTTTGGGGAGTGATTATAACGTAGCGCCTTGCTCGTCTCAGTCAGAAGCACCACTGAAAGCTTCCATCATCCAGGTATAGTTTCTGTAGGAGCTTTTGAACTCACAGAGATTGGTGCACCTCTGAATGGATCTAGTGGACTCGTGAATGAAGTGAGTAAACTCAAAATATTCACACGTCGGTTTAGGTGCGAATAACATGATTTATCCATGCGTGCTGCTTCTAGTGTGAACACAGCATTAGAGAGACAACGATTCCAAGTTGAAATATAAAATATCAAGTGGATAAGAAACTTGTCATAAGTATACTTTTTTTTTCAGCAAGACATTTAGCAAAAAATATGTCAGTCTGGTTTTAAAATATAAAACAACACTGCTTTGGGTACAAATACTTTCTGGGGATACAGTAATAGATTGATTTGCAGGGCTTGAAAGTGCGCCCATTTTACTCACATTTGTGTTTCAAACTAGATGTGTTAGGGAAATTGTATTTTGTCGCTCGTGTACAATTTTTGTATTTATTTTTGTTAAATAAGCTTGACTGATTATGTAATTTACTTGGTCATGGTAAAAATAATACGTGCTTCAGTAAAAGTTATGGTATATTACAATGGAATCCATTGTGATTGTAGCACGCTCTTAACAACACATCTCTACGGAGTCACTTCACGTAGTCTTTTTACTCAAGCATTTACTTTGTCAAGCATTGCCAAACTGAATTGTGGATCCATCGGCACAGTGTCATCAACGTTGCGTGCTGCAGGAATTTCGCTTTCTTTTCAAGCACCAATGAAAGCATCAGCCAATCAGATCGCTTTAAAATAAAAATACCCCAGCTCAGACAGTAGTCATTTGCATTCATACAGTTCAATAGCTGTAAATGAAGGATACATTGAAAATGGAGACAAAATGTATTTTGCAGTGGCCAATCACCCGCTCTTTTATGGCGAATCTTAATTAATTTACCAAGATTCGTACCAGAGAGAACATGCGTGAAAGGAGGCAAATTAAAAAGGGGGAAAAATAAAAAGGGGTGAATAATTCTGTGCCTAAGTGGTTGCTAGGGTGTGGCTAGTAAGTTAAAAAGGTCATCAGTGATTGGCAGATTGGTTAAATAAGCGTAACCTTAAGTCTGTATGACAGTCTGGCGCAAAGTTATGATGATATATTGAATAATATGATATTTAATTTAATTATTTACATATATATATATATATATATATATATATATATATATATACATATATATATATATATATATATATATATATATATATATATATATATATATATATATATATATATATATATATATTTTTTTTTTTTTTACTACTAATACTATCGTGTGTACTGTCTTTGTTACTTTTTTATGTAAGCTTTATAAATGCTTTGGCAATACATTTGTAATATTTGTCATGCCAGAAAAAGCATATAGATAGATAGATAGATAGATAGATAGATAGATAGATAGATAGATAGATAGATAGATAGATAGATAGATAGATAGATAGATAGATAGACAGACAGACAGACAGACAGACAGACAGACAGACAGACAGACAGACAGACAGACAGACAGACAGACAGACAGACAGACAGACAGACAGATAGATAGATAGATAGATAGATAGATAGATAGATAGATAGATAGATAGATAGATAGATAGTTTGTAGTCAACAAACAGGAAAGACAAACCTCAAATTAAAGCCAAATTAACAACATATCAGTGAGTGAGAGAAGAGCGAGAAAGGCAGCAGAGGTCGCAGGATCCTCTATGCCCCTCCGCCACAGCCAAACTATCACATACCCACACAGAATCAGAATCAGTTTTATTGCCAAGTGTGCTTCACACACACAAGGAATTTGTTTTGGCTACAGAAGCTTCCAGTGTACATAAAGTGACAACACAAAATAAATATGGAAAAAAAAAAAATTCTAATCATTAAACAGATGCGGTTAGTCAAGAAACCTGGATGTTGAGTTGTATGTACAGATTGTTATAAATATTCAGGTAATAAGTTGCTGTGTACAAGTGCGAAAGTAGAAAGTATTGCATTGTATATTGATATAAGGTGCTGTGTACAAGTGCGTATGAGAAAGTGTTGCACATATTTATTGCACAGTAGGGGAATATTTAACTGTTCAAAGGTAGACAGCCTGAGAAAAGAAACTTTTCCTGTGTCTGGCTGTTTTTGTGCTTGGTGCTCTGAAGCGCCGACCAGACGGTAACAGTTCGAACAGGTAGTGTGCTGGGTGTGAGGCGTCCAAAGTGATTTTGTGAGCCCTTTTACTCACTCTGGAAGACTACAGTTCTTGAAGTGTAGGAAGGGTCCCATGTTGACTGCATCATCCACAGACCGGTTTGCTCTATAGGCGAACTGCAGGGGGTCCAGCAGGGGTCCAGTGATGTCCTTCAGATATGCTAGCACCAGTCTTTCGAATGACTTCATGGCCACAGATGTTAAGGCCACAGGTCTGTAGTCATTGAGTCCTGTGATCTTTGGCTTCTTCGGGATTGGGATGATAGTAGAGCGCTTAAAGCAGGATAGAACTTGGCGCTGTTCCAGTGATCTATTGAAGATATGTGAGAAAATGGGAGCCAGCTGGTCAGCGCAGATTCTCAGACAGGCTGGTGAGACACCTTCTCTTCTGTTTACTGAAGATCTGACGCACATCATCCTCACTGATCTGAAGTGCAGGGGGTGAGAGGAAGATGGCTGAAGGTGTTGATGGCCGTGTAGGGAGATGGTCCGGGCTGTGTTGACGTGGTGTTGATGGCTGTGTAGGGAGATGGTCCGGGCTGTGTTGATGTGGTGTTGATGGCTGTGTAGGGAGATGGTCCGTGAGGGTGTGAGGTGTCTGGTTATAGGTGTCAAATCTACAGTAGAACATATTCAGCTCGTTTGCAATATGTTTATTGCTGTCGATACTGGGGGACGGTGTCTTGTAATTAGTGAAACCTTTTAAGCCTCTCCACACTGATGCAGGGTCGTTAGCTGAAAACTGGTTTTGCAGCTTTTTGGCATAGCTTATTGTACAAGATCCTATCACCACTCCTGTAAGCATCCTCTTTGGCCTGACAAAGCTGTCTGAGTTTTGGTGTGAACCATGGTTTATCATTGTTAAATGACAAGTAGGTCCTGGTAGGGATGCATAACTCCTCACAGAAACTGATGTATGATGTTACAGTCTCTGTGAGCTCATCCAGATCTGTGGCTGCAGCTTCAAAAACAATGCTGGGCAGCGCCGTTCTGAAGCCGCGCTGTCTTAACCTGACGAGCCCGCCGGCTCGCTTCCCACTCTTCCGCGTCTTGTAGCGTTTCCACAGTGCTGCTGCTCCGCCGACTATAATGTTCCACAAAACGCCACAAAAATCAAAATCCAGTTCTTGATTAGTTGGTGTGCACTGCTGAATGTTCAGCAGCTCGTCCCTGGTGTAACTGATCGTGTTTGATAAACATAAAACAGAACAGACTAACAAAAACAATGTCTGTGTGTCAAAATTAAAGTATAGATCTGAACCATTTGAGGACCGTTCCATACAGCCCAACCCAGTTTTCCAGCCTATCCAGAAGTATGCTGTGATCGACAGTGTCAAATGCAGCACTGAGATCAAGCAGTACCAGCACTGTTAGTTTGCCTGAATCTGTATTTAGGCGTATATGATTGATTATCTTTATAAGGGCGCTCTCTGTACTGTGATGTGGTCTGAAACCAGATTGAAAATTGTCTAAACACCCCTTGAAGTTTAAGAACTTGTTAACCTGGTTAAGAACAACTTTTTCAATGATTTTACCAATGAAAGGGAGATTTGAGATGGGCCTGTAATTGCTCAATAGGGTATTATCCAGGTTCTTCAAGAGGGGTTTAACAATTGCTGTTTTAAGCGAGTTAGGAAAAATCCCTGAGAGAAGTGAAGCATTGACTACTTTTAGAAGATCCATTTCTAAACCGGTAAACACCGTTTTAAAGAATGATGTGGGGAGCGTGTCAAGACTGCAGGTTGATGTTTTCATAACTTGCACGATCTCTTCTTAGATTTTACCATTAATTGCCATGAAATCGGACATAATGTCTGATTTCTTAAGTTGTGGTTGAGCTAGTCTGACTTGGCAAGCAACTTGGTTGATTGGATGAGCTGATTGCCTTTCTGATATTATTGATCTTGTCAGTAAAGAAATGAGCAAACTCATTACATTTGCTTTCAGAGAGTAGCTGAGGGCAGGGTTGTGAGTCTCTCTATCTTTGCAAAGACTTTACAAGCATTATTTACGTTGCTGTTTATAAGGCTTGAAAAGAAAGTCTGCCTAGCAGTTTTTAGTTCCATATTAAAAGCACGAAGACTGTCTTTATAGATATTATAATGGATATAATAATACTAGTTTTGTCTTTCTCCACATATGCTCAGCTTTTCTGCACTGTCTTTTCACCATTTGTACTCTTGGGGACCTTGTCCAAGATCCCTTTTGCCTGCTAATCATCTTCTTGGCTTTAACAGGAGCAATGTCATCTATGACATTCTTAACTTTAGAGTTAAACAAATCAAGAAGAGAATCAACAGAGTCTGCAGATATACTTGTATATCTATATATGTGTATATATATATATATATATATACATACACATATATATATATACATAAACATATATATATACATATATATATATACATAAACATATATATATATACATAAACATATATATATATATATATATATATATATATATATATATATATATATATATATATATATATATATATATATATATATATATATATATATATATATATATATATATATATATACACACACACACACACACGTACATATATATACATATACATATTGTGTGCACCTAGTTGGAAAAAGCTGTATTTACGGTTTCCGCACATCAATTGTATATATGTGTATATATATATATATATATATATATATATATATATATATATATATATATATATATATATATATATATATATATATATATATATATATATATATATATAAATAAATTTAAGCCAGTTCAACAAAACAAAAAAAACTTAGTACTAATTTCCTTTTGTTTTTTCTTGTTTACTCAACTTTTGAAAACATCAGCTACACTGACTGAAAATAATTTGTCAGTGAAACAAAAAATGTCTAGTTGAGCCAACTTAACATTAGTAGTTTTCTGGAAACCTGCACCTGCAGGACAACAAATATGTTTAAGTTGTACAAACTGAACATTTCTTGTCTGCAGGACTGAAGTGACATAAGTTGAGTGAACAAGAAAATACTAAAGGAAATTAGTACTAAGAAATTATACGTTATCAGAGCAAACACACATAGCTCAGTTTAAGTTGTGCTAACTGAACATTTCTAGTCTGAATGGTCTGAAATGACAAAAGTTGAGTGAATCAAAAAATACTATTGGAAATTAATACTAATAAATAAAACGTTATCAAATTAAACACACAAGGCAAAAACAAAACAGACACAAATTTTACCAAAACCTTTATTTTCGTGCAGTACTTCACTAAAGTACAAAAACGAGGTAGTGTAACTACAGCAAACATTTTAACAATACCACCAAATATAAACTGTTTGC
Source organism: Danio aesculapii (assembly GCF_903798145.1). Taxonomy (NCBI): domain Eukaryota; kingdom Metazoa; phylum Chordata; class Actinopteri; order Cypriniformes; family Danionidae; genus Danio; species Danio aesculapii. Next base: position 17,261,077 of record NC_079453.1, read on the forward strand.
CTAAGTGGCATGTAATACAGTAAGAACATACTGTAAGGTGAAAGTCCTTTGCTCACACAAACTGAGCAAGTTAACCCATTAACACTTTTTTAAGGTATTAAGGAAACAAAAAAAAAAAGACTGCATGTCCTAATTTCCAAAGGCACAAGTCCACAGCATGCAGTCACATCTAGTCAAACCACAATGTAATGCAAAAGGTACACAAGAAAAGCACCTTTCTTCAAGCATCTTACAACTCTTAAAAAGTAAAAAGCTTGTTCTTCAGGGACTGCACTCTGTTTGTGGACTTTACTCCCAGTCCTACAAAGATATTCTGCACTGCCTCAAATGTGTATTTTAGCCCCTTTGGGTACTCAATATTCAGTGCGTAAAGAAGTCCAAAGAGTACCATAAAAGCAGTAGAAAAGTCCGGTAGATCATCCATGACCACAGTTTCCTCCAGGATGATGCCAAAGTTTATACATCTCTTTGTTGCCTGTGAGAGGTCATCTTCCATCACTTCAAGGATGGCCAAATTCACTCCTCTAGTGTAGGTCTCCTCCAAATCAGTGTCCTAAGAATAATATAAATGTAATACAATAATAAATAAATCATAGTATAGAACTCTAAATAATTTTTAAAAAAGGCCCAAAAAAGATACTGGCAAATAACTTTTGTTTCCTTCCTTAAAAACCCATTTGCATGTCAGCACTTTTATTCAATAAAACAACAACAATTTCCATAAAATAAATAAATTAGAAATTTAATGAGATTTTAAAGTTAAACACCTACCAGACAAGTCTTGGTTATTTTGTCAAATTCCCTGAGGTACAAGGGAAGTCCCTGTAGAGCAGTAGTTGCTCTGTGAATTATGATGTCTGTTGTCTGTAGGAAGGATATAAATAATTAACTATGGATAAAATCTATTTTTTTTCTTTAACAATGTGTTTAAAAAAAAATACAAAAACATAGTTATTTTACCTAATAATTATTTCAGATGTAATAACAACATTAGGATAGAGTTGCTTAAAATTACTAAGTAATAACATTAGGATGGTGTTGTTTTAGAGATAAACTGTTTGCAATTTTCTTGACCGATTTCAATTTCTGATTTTTAGGTAAAATTTGACCTGCCAATACAGATTTTTGCAGATTTTTTTCTACAAACAAAAATATACTTTCATTCCATTTTTTACCATTTAACTGATCTGTCAAAATCTTAGTCTCAAAATCTCAGTAAATAGGTTACCGGACAAAATGAACATCGCTAAGATCATCGCTTCACCACTCTTCACCAAGTGCTCACACTGATACACGTACACAGGCATTTAAAAGCTAATATCTGCTTACGGACAGATATTGATAAACACGGGTTTCAAACTATTAAGTGCTTATGTGAAAGCACTTGGTGTAGAGCGGTGAAGCGATGATCACTGGAGCCAATCACGATCAGATCTGTTGAGCACAACAACACAATGGCTAATCAGCAGTGTTTAAGAACCTGCATAACAATGCTTAAATGTTAACATGAATGTTTTTAATATTTCCGTACCAATCGGTACGAAAGTCAGTGATTTTAACAACCCGTCATCAGTAATTTACTAAATGAAACAGAAATTAACAAATTACCTAAACATATAACTACAAGTAAAAGAAGAGCTGTGTTACAAATTTGTTACATAAATTGTAAATATTACAGGTAAAAACACCAAAAGGTTTACAAGGAATCATACCTGATTATCAAAATGGTCCAGTATCATTTTCATGTTGTCTGCAAGGTCTTTGCACTTTGTTCGATACAGTTTGATCAGGGCATTGCTGTGTTTGTGGAGATTAGTCATGAATGATTTTTTGAGGTCAACACAAGTGATCCTGTGGAACTCGGCACAAACCTGGGGAATTTAACAAAAAAAGGTCTATGAACAATTATTTAAAAAGAAAATTGTGACAAATTTGACAAAATGACAATTACCTGCTCTTGCAAAAAGAGGCCAGGCCATCTGTTTTTGACCATATGTACCAAGGGCTGCTCAGTAATAATTTCTTTTCTTCTGAGCGGGAAAGTAGTTTCCATCTTGGTTTTCAGAATTGTCATATACATGTTCTTTCTCTTGACTTCTAGCTCAAGCTGTTCTCTTTCTTGCTCCAATGTAGCATCATCCAAACCAACATGATTGTCTGGAAGAAAGTTGATTTCTGATCTTCTTGGTTTCTTTGGTGGAATTCTTGATCCATCATTTCTTTTATTATCAAGCTCAAAACATCCAGAACTGTGTAATTTTTGTCTATAATTTCCCATTTTAAATCTTAAACTCATATTCCAGCCCTTGCATCCGGTGTCACAGCCAAGTTCCCTCAAACATGGATGTGTGGAAACTAATGCAACTGCCACTTGCTCCAATTCTGGATCAGTGGGGTAAGCTTTAAAAGAGTACATTGTTTCCGCCAACGTTTCCAGTATTTCAGTCTTCACATCTCGTGTAACATCCATGGTAGTCTTCTGTTTTTCATAGACTTCATTTGCTTTCCTCAGTCTGAACTCAATGTCATAAGAAAATTTTGCTATCACAAAAACTTGTGGCCAGCGTTCTTCTCTGACTGTGGAAGATGATGGACTGGAGAGATTGGACGAAATACTTGCAGTGTCAAGTGTAAAATCAGAGTTAGATGCAGGGCTCTCATTTCTTTGTTCTTCTGTTTCAGTTTCTGATGCTGTTTTTAACACTTCCCAGAACATTTTTAGCGTGGCCTTATCATGTGGAAGTTCTTCTATGCTACACAAATTGCAAAGCTGACCACCAAAATAAGGGTCCTCATACTGGATCACAAAGTTTGTAGCAATTTTCAGTTTGTTGCAAAGTATCTCTTTTAGCTCATCAACTGATTTCGGCACATCGTTAAGTGACAGCTTTTGTATGCAATCTGGAGCTACAATCACTCGCAGCAACATTGTTTTCCTGAAATTAAAAAACATTTGAGCTCAAAAATAATTACTCAAAAAAAATTAACTCGTGTGCTCATGTTAATGCCTCTATCAGTTTTAGAGGACAAATTCACTTTAATGTAACAAAAAACGTTTCGGTGTCACCATGAGGTTTCTTCCAATACTCTAGGCTACAAGTGGGTAGAAGTCATTTAAACACTTCAGCTCAGTAACAATCAGATCTTCGTATGGTAGAGATTCAACCTTAAAGGCCCTAAGATGTTCTACATACCAAGAAGAATATCTCTCCAGCACAAATGAGACCTCACTGTCCAATAACAAAATGCACCAGATCTTTGCAAACTCTGGCAAGCCACCACAGAGTCCAACTGACACCATCATATCTTTGGAGTATGAGGTCCCATGCATCACAGCATTTGACGCAAGAGATACAGTTTTAAGGTTGAAAAACTTTTCCTCTACAGCTATTTTCACCCGTCTTTCTAGAGAGGACATCTTCAAAAGAAGTTGGGAGACTGCAGGGCATGTGCAACCATCAGTTGGTGCTGGGTAGACAATGTCTGTAATATGTTTTTGTAATTGTGTGTGTTATGGACAACTTGTTTAAAGAAACTATGCTTAGCCTCAAACCGCATTGTCCACAACTCCACACATGAACCAAAGTAGCGTATGAGGCCTGGGTAGTGTTCCAGGAAATGGTGTTTTGGTTTTAATTTTTCATTTGGAAACACTTCTTGAAAAAGGCTGCGATGGTCAAATATTTTAGTCTCTAGGTAGGAAAGACTGTCCTCTGAAAATTTGGGTGAAACAACAAGCTCAACTATATCTTTCAGTTCCATCAAAAGTTGCCATGCTGTATTAGTTTCTGGAACAATGTGACCAATCATGAGTGGTAGGAGCCTAATCAGGGTCCAATTTTCATGCCCATTTCCACCAATTGATTTTTTGGAGGAAAATGATTTGGGTATTTTTTGAGGGCGGTTCACCTTGTCTGAAAAGCAGTAAGGGAAAGATTGAATTGTACCATTCAACTGGTCAAGAGTGAAATACTTTTCAGCTATTAGCCTCTGGAGACACAAAGACAACTCAAATGGCACAATTCCTTCAAACAAATCATGCAACGGATCGGGCGGAAATCCGGTTACAGGATGAAACCAATCGAGATGAGACTGCAAGACACATTCACCTTTTACCCCCTGCACATTTGACAAAGCTTGGTTTGCTTTCAATTCCTCAACAAACTGATTGTGCTGTTGAATATTTCTTAGGGGAAAATGTCCCTTGCTCACACTAGATGTCTGTATGTCCTGAAAAGAAGCAAGACAAAACCTACAGAACTTGCCAACATGAAAACATTCCTGGAATCCCGCCAGGCCATGTGCCCCTAGATTGTCTGCTGACACAGTCACAACAGTTCCTTTGAAATTTTCCCCAAACTGATCTACATACAAACCCTCCTTCTCAAGTGTCTGTATATCCTTCATTAATGGCTCAAAAAACATGTCATAGCCATATTCTCTTACATCACAACTCTTACCCAACAGGGCTAGTTGAATCGAGTGCAAATTTGTTCTGAATTGGGAGGGCCAGTTCAGAATCACCCAGTAGACTGCTGTAATCTTGTGTTTTTTACGCGAAGTTCCCAATGGATTGGCAACTTCAAAGTCATCAATATACAGGCCAAGTGATATAAAGAAATTCTCAGCACAGAGCAAAGGATGCTCTTTAAAGTGCTGGCCATCAAAACAAGATGCATAAAATCCATTTGTGGAAGTATTAGAAAAAGTCTTCTGACTAGTGCTTAGAAACTTTTTCAAGACCTCAAGAATGGGAACATACACAAAGGTTTTGTTTTTTGGTCTACTGAACACAAACTCAACTGGTTCAACAACATCAAAATGTTGTTTGAAATAAATGTTCCATTTATAATCAGTAGACAAGGTTCCCTTTTCAGTGGTAGCATAAAGAGGATTTATCCTGTGCACAGCCTCAGTGATTTCTGTGATTACTGACTGCTCAACATTACAGTTATGGTTGCATAAAATATCTTGAATTACCTTTTCTATGGATGGTTTAGAAAGAATTTGTATTTCATTAAGACAATGGAAAATCTGCTTTGTAGCATTTCTAGATACACCCAATTCTGTCTGCATACAAAGAAACAGAGACGCCAATTTCTTCTCAAGAATTTGGTCAACATCAACTTCATCGGCTTCTGATTCTATTTCTTTATGTGAAGTATCTTCAAAGCACTCTGAAGTTGAATCTGGTGAGTTATCGGAATCTCTGCGACTGACAGTTACAACTGATGACTTATAATCACTTGCAGTCTGTGTTTTGTGATGTTTGGACTTGTGGCTATGAAATGTAACATAGACATTGGTCTGAAAATTACAGTGCAGAAACGGGCATTGTACAGTCTTATTTCTTTTCAGGTATGTACCCAAATGCTGCATGAAAACTTTTTCACAACAAACATTGTGATAATCACACAAGTCACAGTTAAATGTGGCTTGCTCTGTCCTTTTATCAAAATTTGTGTGGACTCTATATAGATGACTTTTTAGTGCACCTGGTGTTTTGAAAGTGCAGACACACTCAGGGAACAGACATACCAATGGTACACATCGGCTTGGGTACCAGTGCTTGAGCCTGTAGTGTCTTAACAGCAAATTTTGACTGGCAGACGTGTATTTACAGTACTGCATCATGCACTGCATCAATGTAGATCTGTAAAAAAAAAAAAAAAAAAATACACAAACATTAATAGTCAGATTAACCACATAAAAAAGGAAACAAACAATGATATTGTTATTGTTGTATGACATTACTGCACATCTCTGAAACTAACCTTACACTATCAATTATAATAACCTCAGAATATCCCATAAATCAGGTCAATCAATCTGAATTACTAGTTGCCTTGAGATATAAATCTTAGTATTTGTTGTAATTCATTTCAAAATCTATACTTGCATAATGACATGTTTTGTGCTGGTACCTTGGCTGGTCATGGATAAATATGATATTAAAACTGCCAGTAAATGATCTTACTTTTCAAGTAGTTCACTGTATACACCTTTAGTTCAAATGAATGATTTATTACTATTATTTTGGTTTTGATTTGATTTTGTTTGTTTGATAATAAGCAGTTGGAATATACGCGCTTTACGTCACTTTAAGAGCCACACTGATAGGATTTACGGCAATGCGCATATTTATTCACTCTTTATGTTCATTTACCACATAACAAAAGAGAGATTATGTGAATAATCACTAAGCGCCGCATCTGCACACATTTTTGCGCGTATATGAACATTTAGGTGGCCCTTGATCAAAAAGATGACTGTGTTCTGTTCCGTCTCGAGGCTCTCCATTGCACTTTTAAAAACATGAATGAATCTAATACACTTTGTTAACGTTACACTTATAAACAGTTTGCATATCAAAATCAATCACAGAAATAAATCCATAAGGTTAATTGTTTAACCTTGACAGATCAGGGTTAAGTTTACAGTTCAATTTAAACGTCCACGGACATTAATAACTTACAAAGTTAGCAACGTTTTTTTCAACAAATTTAGATGAAGTGTCTTAAACAAAGAACAACAATCTTTGTACACTTACTATTAAGATTGCTCTTCCACGGCTTGCCTCTTCCCCCACCGAAGTTCAATGCTTCCAGAAGTTTCTCCCGCGTTTCTCCCGCACTGAGACGTTGACGTTACGTAAGCGCAACCATCGCATAACGAGGGCGTGGTTTAGCTTAGGAGAGAATGATGTGGTGATGGGATCATTTTACTGACTCGGATCTTTGAGTCTCGTTCATCGAGATGAACACAAACACATCTACAACGAGCCCAAAAGGTTGATCACACGACAAATAAGTCATAAATAGAGTACTATAAGAAGGAGAAAATAACAATTCAATGTTTACCTGCTCTTTTGTCTATAAAGGTATTTTTGTCTCTTTGCTCAGCTCACCTCTTCATGTCTTCAAATGTCAGTGGTTCGTTCACGTTACTCTGACAGTCACATATAATCTTAATCAATGTACACAGTCTGAGCAGACAGGAGCCATGATGATTAGTTCACCTGTCGAGTCTTCTGGTTCTTGAGTCGTTCGTTCATCACGCGATAGAATGACTCAAACCCGAGGACTCGAGAGGTGAACGGATCAAATCTCTTTCCGGCTCTAAACGCATATGATTGGACGTGAGGAACGAATGACTCAAACCTGATAGAGGACTCGAGAGATGAACGGATCAATTCACTTTCCTGCTCTAAACGCAAATGACTGGCTTCTGCCTTTCAGCGATGAGCGACTCAAAAGACTTGAAATGAACGATACCACCTGCACAAATGTGCGAACGCGTGGATGAACGAATCACTCCCTGAGAGGACTCGTAGTTCCCGAGTCATATTGAAGATTTGTTCAAAATGAACGAATCGTTCAAGAACGACCCATCACTAGAATGATGCTATATCGTCCTTCGGGAAACATATTTTTGAGTGCGTGGTTTATTTATAAATATTGGAATATCAAAGTATACTCCATATCTTTTTGTAAACACGAGATGAAAATGTGCATAACCTATTTCTGCAAATGTGCACAAAATAAAGTTAAATTGCAAATTAAATGTTTCAAATGAAGTTAATATAAATATTGTAGTGTTTTTTTGTTGTTTTTAATAACAATGTGAAGAATAACAATATTTATTATTGTATTATTAATAATAAATAATAATAGCATTTTCAGTCAGCATTTACTTTTTAATACAAACTATGAAAGGTTCTATACTGCCATTGATTATTCTTTTTAGAACATTTAACATGTTTGAAACCTTTTCAATCAACAAAAGGTTATGCTACTTGTATGTTCATTGCATTAAAAAAGTCAGAGATTGACTTAACACAAAAAAACAAGTTGGCAGAAGCTTTTATGGATGAACTAGCAAAGCGTTGCTCACAAAACTCATCTTTTTAACTTAATGAATTAAACCTTTGTTTAAGTTGATTGAATGTGTTAAATGTAGTTGTACACATTTTTTTACAGGTTTTTGCTGAACCAACAAAAAAACAACATTTGTCAAGTTGGATTTTTTATATATACATATATTTATAGACACATATATAATTGATGTGCGGAAACCGTAAATACAGCTTATATATATATATATATATATATATATATATATATATATATATATATATATATATATATATATATATATATATATATATATATATATATATATATATATATATATGTAAATATAGCTTTTTCCAACTAGGTGCACTATTTGCACTTAGCCTAAAAAGACATGCCGAAATAGTTTTTTTTTTTATTTCCCCCTCGTAGGGGCCCCAAGTGCGCACGGGCCCCTGGGCCTGTGCCCATAAGGCCCATTGGTTAATCCGGCCCTGTGGGCAACTTAGCTTGATGCTTATTTTTGAATTAAACTTTAATTAACAATATTTAACATAACAAAAAAAACATTGTGTCACATACAAACAACAATAACATAATAATAACAAAGTAAATTTTTTTTTTAAATAAATCATAATAAATAATAAAGAGAGAGTTTTGTTTTGGACTATGGATGTAGCCATCATCTTGTAATGATACAAATACAAATTTAACTGCTCTGGTCATGTGACTATTTTATGCAACCATGTAATACTGCACATTTTTAAATAACTTAATGATAACTTATTAATGACTCCTTATTTCCACTGCCTAGTGTGAAAATATTGTTTTTCCTGCACAAAACTGGATCATGAATTCAACAAGCTGCTGCCTATGCATGTTCACAACTGAACTTAAGTAGTCCACAACTTGATTCAGATCTGTTTAGAGGGGCAATTCAATCCCAGTCCTGCTGTGGGCTTAAATGTAGACTTACAGCATGAATTATAAATAATTATTAAATACTATTTAAAGAGACAGTTAAAGTAAAATAAAACCTTGTGAACTTATTGTTGTTATTATCGCCAGTGTTGCATTGTTGCGGTCTCATTTCTCTGTAAGCATAACTAAGTGTTTTCCGTGTCTTGCCTTTCCGTGTTTTGTTTATTGTTCTTGTTGTTTTGCACACTGCCGACCATTTGCCTGTTATTCTGACTACACTCTTGAATTACATTCAAGCTCCTGTTTGTACCTGTTGTGACCTTTGCCTGCCTCACAATTCCCTGATAAACTGCATGTGGATCTGACCCCTGTAGTCACCCTGATCTCATGTTACAATTGTATTCAAATAAATGTTCTCCTTTTGTTCATTTATTAGGAAAAACACAATTTACTGAATAGACTTTCACTGTGCTCAAAGAAGTCTTTTATGTGCTCCTAAATTTTTCAACTTAGAAGCACACATGTTCCTTCTGAAAAAAGTAAGTGTCAAGCCATAATTTCAACAATGTATTAAGACATTGAGTTTTTATTTTATTGTTACTACAATTACAGTTCCTTTACCCGAGATTCCAGGGTTCTCAGTCTGGCTTTCAATTTGTCATTGTCCTCTTGTAGTCTGGAAATTTCCTAAAATTAAACAAATAAAATGTTTTTGTTTTTTCTGTTACTGTACATTTACATACATTAAACTTTTAACATCAAATTGTTCAAACTGTATAAAAATTACCCTCTGTAGTAGTTCAGAAACACCTCCTTCATTCAGTGGTGCTAATTTTGGCTTAGTGGTCTCCTGATTTACCTAAATGCACATAAAGTATATATTAAAGGCAGCGCTCTATGGATTTTTTTCTCTCAAAATTGGTGTGCTGTGGTATATTAACTTAATGTGTGGTTGATTAGCAACCTATATGCTCATCTAAGGTACATCTATTTGCTAAATAAATCAAAGCACTCCTAAATAAACATTGTACTTCACTAGTCTAATTTAATTTTACTTTAATTGCTATAATTATCAAACTAAGAACATCACATGCATGTCATGGCAATATAGAAAAAAAAACATTTGAACTTTATGCAAGCTCCAGCTGTAATTTGTCAGTTAAGTTAACAGCAGACTACAGCTATCAGAATTCTGTCAAGATCTGCAATGAGCTTACCTTGATGTTGGGTTTGAAATCAGTCTTCTCAAACTCTGCTACTTGCTCCAGCAACTCTCTAATAAGAGAGAGAGAGAGAGAGAGAGAGAGAGAGAGAGAGAGAGGAATTTATTTTTTTAATTAAACTTTAATTAACAATATTTAACATCACAAAAAACATTGCATCACATACAAACAATAATAATAACATAATAAAGTAAAAAATAAATAATAAATCCTCAATTACAGCGCAGATAATATTATTATAACATCACTTTAATTTACCCTGATCATGCCTGCATTACCAGCATCTTTTTTTATCAGTGCAAACGATGAGCTATATTGCTTTGTTATTACTATCGTCCATGTGAGATACATGGGACGTATAAACTGGCAGACATGTCAGAAAAAAAAAAACTGCAGAATATCCACAAACATTAGTATGAAGGTAAATCATATAAAACAAGAATAAAACGTGAAAGTATCTTGAGTTTGTGTAAGCCACGAACCTTATTTCAGCGATTTAACTGAAATCCCATTGAATTTGGGACGAGGGAAGCGGAATTGCTAAAATGCTAACTCGCTTCTGAGTTTTTGCATACAATTTGACATCCTCTCTATTGTGCTGACGTACAAAAAAGTCCCATCTCATTGGCTGGCTCTAGCCAATAAACTGGCTTTGCTGCTCTTTTACTGGTATGTACATTTCCATAGAATTAATGATATTTAACAAAAATCTTTTCAGAAAATATTTTAAATCCTAAATAATAAAATAATCATAGAAATTATTATTTTGCACATCAGTCCTGTTGGCTGCTGGCATTGTTCATTGGTCAGGCATCGGCCAATAAAACAGCTTTACCTTTCCTGCTCCGCCCCTCCACCGCCCCGCGCTGCTGGCGCCTCTGCATCTACGAGTGCACAAATGAGTTCTGCTACAGAGATCGCGGAAGATGTGTAGCAGAAGTCGGAGCGTGTAAGATTTGTAGTTGAACTGGCAAATCTGAGAGGTTGTGAGTGCCGACCTGTGGTTGTACAGCGAAGATGCAATCAAATTTGCAGTGCACACGTTTGTCTGTCATTTTGTATTTGTGAATGACATTTTGTGTGTGTGTGTGCAAATCGAGAGATTCCGCTGTGAGTTGTGAGTGTACATTTCAACCTACACATACAAATATTATTATCACAAGTGCTCACATTTAGATTTGCAAGCTCTCAAGTTTTGCTACTTATTTACCTTCATGCATTAGCCTCATATATATATATGAGACATACCTGCATAAAGCTTGGAGTGTGCACTTTCCAACTCTTTTTGAAAATAAATGTTGTCTCGCTTTGTAATCCATATGGAAAGAATGCTATGCAAAATTCACCCCCCGCAGAGCCAATTATTCACACTCTTCCCGTCTCTACCATTCAAACACAAATGACAATGATAGCTGCCTGAACTCGTGCACGCCGACAAAAAAACAAGAAAGCAGAAGAAAGTTAGTTTAATTTCCATTATCAGGAATAAGATGGAATTTTGACCCATTTGATCTCACGGGACCACCGTGATCTGATGCTGCTTTATTCAGAACGTGATGCATGTTATACGTGTTGTTTATTTATTCCTTTTTATTTATTTTACCAGTCAACATTTTGGAAAGAGTTAACTAAGGCTGCGATTATTTGGCCAAAAATATATTTAAAGTCTTAACATATTCTTATTTAAAGTAATTGTTTTTTATATTTTAAATATTATTTATTCTTGTGTTTAAAGCTTTTGTCATTACGCTACTTCAGTGTCTCAGAGTCATTCAGAAATTATTATTAAGTGCTGGATTAATGCACAAGAAACAGTTTTATTACATCAGCGTGGCAAACAATGATGGTTATACCATTTAATTTTTTTTTCATTCATGCTGTATAACAGCACGTACATTGTTTACCCGTAATGCTTACATTGTCATAATACAGTAAATAATATAACAAGAATTTATAAATAGTTTGGGCGAGCTTTTGCAGCTGGACATTGCTTTACAATGTACTTTTATATAATATTTTGTAAAATATGCTGTCTTATGGGACTTCCGGTATGCCTCGTGAAGACTAGACGCAGGTGGAAGTCACTCCGTGAACATTCGTGTATTTTTTCTATTAATCTCAGTTATCTTTGTCTTAAATCTATAAAGTAAGCAACGCTGCATCATATCTATACGCAAATATGCCAAAACCGGGAAAATCAGGACGAAACATCGCTGAAATGTTGGCTGAAAGAGGAGGCGAGCAGGCCGCTAACGCTTCGCCGAGGGAGGATGAGCTAACACCTGCTTCTCTGAAGGAGATAATTACGACTACCATTCGCACGGAAGTGTCAACATTACGAACTGAATTCTTATCCGAGCTCCGTTCTGCAGTGTCCACTCTGCAATCAACCCTCTCACTACAAGCTCAGAAGATTGTGGACATTGAATCCGCACTTAATGACTTGGACGGCCGCTTGACAGCGATTGAGGCACTGTGCAACGCACTGAAAAAAGAAAACGGCTCCCTTAAACTCAAAGTGGATGATTTAGAGAACCGCTCCCGGAGGCAAAATCTGAGGATCATTGGAATACCTGAGGGATTAGAGGGTCAAAGTCCGGTTACGTTCATGATATCACTTTTTATTGAACTTTTCGGAGACAGTGCCTTTGAGAGACCACTACAAATTGACCGCGCTCATCGCACCGGCCAAAAAACACACCCGAACGCATATCCTAGGCATATGCTCGTCCGTCTCCACCACTATCAAACCAAAGAACTCATTCTGAAACTAAGTCGTGAACGAGGCTCTTTGGAATTCAACGGTGCGACGATTCGCATTTTCCCGGACATGTCTGCTGAAGTGGCGAGGCAGCGAGCCGAGTTCAAAGATGTGAAAGCTTCATTTCGCAGCGCTGGCGTAACCTATGGCATGCTGCATCCTGCTAAACTGCGCGTCGATTACAAGGGGCAGCGGCATTTCTTCCAAACCCCACAGGCTGCGATGGAATTCTTCACTGCTAACATCAAGAATGCAGCGAATCAGGTTTGATCGACGTAACAGTTAAATGGTCCGAATCAAGAACTGAAGTAAAATTAAGAACTGAACTGACATCTTTGCAAAACGAGTGTAGCCTCAAAATAAATAAAATATGCAATACCATAGCATATTTACCCAGTTTCTGTGCTTTAAAAATACTTTACTTTTTATAGTCGTATGCGATTTTAAGTCCGATACATGTACGCGTTGTCTACTGTTTATTGAATCATTTCTATATACATATATCAGTTCACGGAGCGCTGCCGAAATGACAGCCAAAGTTGAAAGTTGAAACTGTTTACTGGTTTCTTATTCACCTGACTGTAATGTTCTTTTCAGTTAGGTTTGTTATAGATACTACATCCCGTGACAGTTCTGGTCACGTGGGGGGGACACGGGTTTTTTTTATGTTTTTTTGTTTGTTTTTGGTTCCTTTAGATTTCGTTATGTCTGCTCATTTTGTTTATGCTCTCCACTCAAACACTCTTGACTATTTGAGAAATATCAAGCTATTGTTTAACATTAATGTCAAATGATGCCTACCAAGATAGACGGGGCAGGGTTAATATAATTAGTTGGAACGTTAAAGGCTTAAATAATAAAGTGAAGAGTGTGAGGGTTTTTTCTAAACTAAACAAATTAAAACCCAATATATGTTTTTTACAGGAAACCCACCTTAAAATCTCGTGCCAAAAAAGCTTGCAGAGGTCATGGGTGGGACAGGTTTTCCATTCAGGCTTTAATAATAAAGCAAGAGGCACTGCCATTTTAATTAATAAGAATACACAGTTCAAACCTTCCAATATTATTTCAGATCCCAACGGCAGATACGTGATGGTGCCAGGCATCCTCTATAATAGTCAAGTTACTTTAGTAAGCGTTTACGCACCTAATTGGGATAACCCAGATTTCTTTACTACACTCTTCTCTAAACTCCCGGACCTGAATCTTTATCAACTGATTATGGGAGGTGACTTTAATTGCATTCTAAACACAGTTCTTGATAGATCATCCCCCAAATCAACCCTTCAATCTCAGTCTTCTAAAACAATTAATTCTTTTTTAGAATTGTGTGGAATAACTGATATTTGGCGCTTCCTAAATCCTACTTCTAAAGTTTTTTCCTTTTTTTCTCCTGTGCACCATACTTATACACGTATTGATTATTTTTTCATTGACAGTAAACTTATTTCTCGAGTGAACTCCTCCTCATATGACACTATAACTGTTTCAGATCATGCTCCAGTAATTCTTGAACTGGTCCTTCCTGGAAGCTATTCATTTTGTACTTGGAGAATGAATACTTTACTTTTATCTAAGAGCCATTTTGTTGAGTTTCTTTCAGAAAAGATCTCTACATTTCTTGAAATCAATTCAACGGATGGGATTTCTTCATCTTTACTTTGGGAAACACTTAAAGCATATTTACGTGGAGAAATAATATCTCACTCAGCTTATATAAAAAAGGAGTGTAATAAGAAACTTTTTAAACTTTCTGATCAAATTGGTAAATTGGACCAAATTTATGCACAACACCCAAGCACATCACTATTCAATGAAAGAATCTTTTTACAATCTGAATATAACCAACTTTCTACTGCCCAAGCTGAGCAGCTTTTGCTCAAATCACGACACCTTTTTTATGAGTTTGGTGATAAACCAGGTAAAACACTTGCACTGCAACTCAGGCTTAAAACAGCAAAAAACTTTATCACCCAAATTCAAACCCAAGAAGGCATTATTGTTTCAGACCCTCAAGAAATTAATAATACATTTAAATCTTTTTACTCTTCATTGTACCAGTCAGACTCCCTTAAAGACCCTAACATTATTAGTAGATTTTTTGACAATCTTAATATTCCTCAAATAAGTAGTGAATTAAAAGCAAAAATGGATGAACCTATCAGCTTAGATGAAATTTCAAAATCTATTGCACAAATGCAAAGCGGAAAATCTCCGGGGCCTGACGGATTTCCCACAGAGTTTTTTAAAAAATTTTCCGCTCAGATTTCACCTTTGCTTCTCTCTGTTTTTGAAGACTCTTTAAATAATGGTAATCTCCCTTCTTCTTTGCGCCAGGCATCAATCTCTCTTCTTTTAAAACCTGATAAAAATCCATTGGAGTGTGGGTCCTACCGTCCTATCTCTCTTCTTAATGTAGATGTAAAAATCTTGGCTAAGATTCTTGCTCTTAGATTAGAAACTGTTATCCAAGATATCATACACCCTGACCAAACCGGCTTTATTAAGAACAGGCAGGCCTTTTTTAACCTGAGGAGGTTGATGAACATAATTTACACCTCATCTGACTCCTCTGTACCTGAGGCCTTAGTCTTACTCGATGCGGAGAAAGCTTTCGACCGCGTCGAGTGGGACTATCTATTCTACACATTAAAAAAATTTGGGTTTGGTGACAAATTTGTTTCTTGGGTAAGACTCCTATACTCTTCTCCCTTGGCGTCTGTGAAAACAAACAGCAATAGTTCTGATTATTTTCCTCTTCACCGTGGCACCAGACAAGGTTGCCCACTTTCCCCTATTTTATTTGCTTTAGCTATAGAGCCTCTCGCAATTTGCTTTCGCAATAATCCTGAGATTGCTGGTATTTTCAGGGCCGGAAAAGAACAGAAAATTTCTCTTTATGCTGATGATGTGGTATTGTATATTTCAGACCCAGAAACTCGTCTCCCGTATGTTCTGGAACTTTTGAGACAGTTCAGCGACGTCTCTGGTTATAAGTTAAATCTTCATAAGAGTGAGTTTTTTCTTTTAAATCCTGCTCCAAGATCCTTTCCAGTGTCAATATTGCCATTTAAAGTAGCTTCAGAAAATTTTCGATATTTGGGAATAACAATAACACGAAAATATACTGATCTTTTTAAACATAATTTTGTTGTAATATTAGAGAAAACAAAACAAGATCTAGCTAAATGGAAAATTCTCCCACTTTCTCTTGTAGGCAGAATAAACACAATAAAAATGAATATTCTCCCTAAATTTCTTTTCCTCTTTCAAAGTATTCCAATTTTCATACGAAAGTCATTTTTTAAGTCCTTGGATCAAGTAATTTCGGATTTTATTTGGAACGGTGGCCCAATAAGAATACAGAAATCATTTCTTCAACAACCCAAAAAGTTAGGTGGTTTTGCACTTCCTTATTTCTTAGTCTACTATTGGGCGACTAACATCCACAGTATTTTATATTGGAGCCAGTCACACTACGGACTCTGCCACTGGGTCCCAGCATGGGTTGAAATGGAATGCGATTCTTGCACCCGAGTGTCTTTGCATGCGTTACTATGCTCTTCATTACCATTAAAGACTTCAAACTATTCCTCTAACCCTATAGTACTTAATAGTCTTCGAATTTGGTCACAATTTAGAAAACATTTTGGCTTTCAAACAATGTCTAGTTTGTCTCCCATATATAAAAACCCTTCTTTCCTGCCCTCTATCTCAGACCAATCTTTTGTATCATGGTTTAGAAAAGGCATTGTAAGCATTAATGACCTTTTTTGTGATGATACATTTGTTACATTTTCTTATTTATCAGAAAAATTTAACCTTCCCAAAACTCATTTTTTTCGATATCTTCAGACACGTGAATTTATACGAAATACTTTTTCCCATTTTCCCCTTGCACCTCCCAAACAAGAAATCGATCAGGTTTTAGATACAAAAATTTGTAAAGGTGCAGTCTCTAAAATTTATAAAACAATTTTTTCATTTATTAGACAGTTAGATTCCTCATCCTTTTTAAAAATAAAGCAGAGCTGGGAATCAGATCTTAATCATGTTTTCACAGACGAGGAATGGTCCAAGGCTCTGTCTCGTGTACAAACCTCTTCTATTTGTGCTCGTCATTCCCTTATACAATTCAAATTATTGCATAGAGTATATTGGACTAAGGCAAAAATATCTAAAATCAACCCTGGTTTTGATCCAATTTGTGATCGGTGTCGACAAGCTCCAGCCACTCTTCTTCATACTTTCTGGCTTTGTCCAGCGCTAAGCACTTTTTGGGCATCAATTTTTAAATCAATTTCTGAATGCTTTCTTTTAGATATTGAGCCATGCCCCCTAGTAGCATTATTTGGACTTAACCCTACAAATGTTTCTTTGTCATCTACACAATCAAATGCACTTGCTTTTTGTTTAATAATTGCTAAAAGGCTTATAACACTAAACTGGAAAAATCCTTCCCCACCCAGTTACATACATTGGATGCATGATTTGATGCAGTCTATGCAAATAGAAAAGATTAGATATACAGTTTGCGGTGATACTGAAAAATTTGACACTATCTGGCAACCATTCCTCTTACACTTTAAAAATAAAAATAAAAAATAAATAAACATGTATATATGTATGTGTATTTGTATGCAAGTATATAGCTGACTTATCTTCCCTACCCCTGGTTTGGTTATGAGTGGAGAGTGTGGTTTTTTTTTTTTTTTTTTTTTTTTTTTTTGTTTTTTATATATATATTTTATTATTATTTTATTTTCTACTGCTGTACCCTTTGAGTATTTGTATTTATATATTCTTGGCACTGTTGTTATTGTTGTTTTTTTGTTTTGTTTTTTTCTTCCTTAATGCATGAATATGTAACTATATTTTATTCAGAGAGAAAGAAAAAGTGAGCAAAATTGTATTTTACCTCCACATTGGATCAGTTGATGTCTACTGATTCTGTGTATCTGATGCTGTGGCTCTCTGACTAACATATTTTAATAAAAACAGAGTTAAACTAAATATGCTGTCTTATTTTATTTTCACATATGTCACATTGTGGTCCTGTGAAACATCTAGCTCCTAAACAGAGCAATTACAATTAAAAAAATATTTAAATACTTTAAATAAAGTATTTGAGTCTTGTCACTGTCAGATCAGCTCACTCACAAACACATTGGATGGCAGGAGTTATCAAAAACACAAATATATTAAAGAGCCCATATTATACATGAAATAGGGTCATATTTAGGTTGTAAGGGTCTCCAACAACAGTCTAATATGCATGCAAGGTCATAAAACACTTTGATGGTCTTATAACCTGCATTTATTTTTACCTAATTATCCCAACGACTCCCATATGAATCGTTCAGCGATTCATTTGTTCCCAACCCCCTCCTCAGCGCGAAGCTAATCTGCGCTGATTGGACCGATGACAGCCTGCTGCGATTGGTCGACAGTGACAGGCTTCAGCACGAGACAGAGTGAAATGCCCAGCTGGTAATCAACTATATAAAAGTAGTCACAGTGCACACGCGCTTTATAGTGTAAGGCTTTTTTCACACACACACACACAACCCTCCTCAGAAGAACTGGGGAGATCGACGCGAGTCTCTCTCTCTCCCTCTCCCTCTCTCACATATCTTATATCGGGTTCTGGGGATATATTGATATTATTCCCCAACGCGATGCGGTATTATACAATATCGTTCATAGCGATATGGTTTGGGGCCACACGTGCGCATTCTGCACGAAGCAAACCAAGGTAGCACGCGAGCTCCTCTTGCACAAATGTCCGCATGCGCAAATGAATGATTCACTCCATGAGTCATACAAAAGACTTGTTAAAAATGAACGAATCGTTCAAGAACGACCCATCACTACACGCGGCATGGAGGCACATGCAGTGCCGGTGTGGTGAGATCTATCGGACTTCCTGGACAAATCTGACTCCCCTCGCGTGCACGCACGGTACACAAAAACGGCAACCTTCCGCTCTCTCTCAGGAAGCCAATACGGAAGTAACTAAAACTGCAATTCATCAACTCTCCTTGAGGGGCTGGCTCCAGGAAGTCCTGGTCATTTCTGACTGCAATGGGAAATTGGCCATTTTTACACCTGATAAAAACATGCTTACAGCCTGGTACAAAAGATGGCTTTGGTGCATATAGCCATTATTAACCTTCATGACAACTGTGAGGGGGGTGAATTTTTTTCATCCGTTTCGTTTGTATTAAGTTTTATTAAGTCTGCATAATTGAGGGTGTGGCCACTTGAGTGACAGCTAGGTCTCGCTGCTCGCTGTCTCGTCACCTCAGCTGATTACGGCTAATTAGCCGATGAACTCGGCATATACATCGCATTTTTGTGTTGGTTAATGTTTCTTTACACAGTCAATTGCCTTTTTGGGATTATTTCCGACAATTATCAGATGATATGGCATGCTGTATGCACTTAATTGTGCTCACAAACCATTCACATGGCCTCCGTTTCACTGGTGAGTGAAATTATATAGTTATATACCAGCTCTATAAATGTATTTGTTTCATTTAAGATCATTCATCATTTATAATGTTCTTTAGAGCTGTAATGCCCTCCAGAATCTGACAGATTGATTAGCTGTAGGCTATAAAACAGTTATATGAAGCTTTGTCATACAGTGTTATACCTGGATTTCATCAACAGTCTTGCATTTACTAACACACTATAGTTGAAGTGTTTTTAAGTATTTCGCATTTTGCTCCCGTTGAAAAACGTCATAAAAACAATGCTTAGTGGCTTAATGTATTACAACAGTGTTTTTAAAAGTCTAAACACTTTATTGATATAGTGTAAAACCAAGCACATGTGGTCAGAACACAAACGAGTCGCAGGTAATAAAGTATTAAGCATGTCTCCCAAAGTAAAGTCTGTCTGCCAGGTCCAAGCTAAATGCCAGCAGGTGTCTGTAGCTCCGCTCTCTCCGCCCTTGTTTGGTATCCCACCGTGGGTGCGATGACGCGCGAACAAAATGGCGGTTTGCCACACCTACTTGTACCTACTTGTACGTGTAGCTTCATTTGCGCTCTTCAGAAACCTATGGGTGACGTCACAGATACTACGTCCATATATTTTACAGTCTATGGTCACACAGTGCCTGCAGCTGTCACAGCTGTTTATCAGAAACCTTTTATCGACCATTTCTTCGCAATTGACAGCAAGACCGAACATAAAAACTTTGTCAAATTGACAAGCAGCACCTGAATGTGTTCACAAGAATTAAAAACGCAGAATTTATACCGCATTTAGAAAGTGAAACCACCTCATATTCACTGATTATAAGTTCAGTATTTATTATACGACGGTCTCTTCTTTACATTTACATTATCACACATTTACCTCTGTTATCTGGTCTGGTAAAACAAGCTCAGTCAAAACAAAAGAAAAAAATGTAGTATTCTTTACATAGAGTAAAAGACTTCTCTTTAGATATCTTGGATATGTGCACTGTTTGATAATTGCGCACAATACATACATGTGAATGTAAAACTTAAAAAAAACATATACAGCTGATTTAATTGTTTATAAAATCACACAACTGTGGTATACAGGATTACTTATAAAAAGATTTTGTGCAGCTGTTATTTTTTGTGCAGCAGTTTATTTGCAAACAGGGAGGGAAAACCCCTGTGTTTGAATTATATTTTGCTCAAAAAATGTTTAATAATGTTTTAATAAAGGCTTTAACTCTTAAGTAACCATTTATGGGAAAATACTGGATATATATCGTATTGTCATTCTTCCTAAAAATACCGGGATATGATATTTTGCCCATATTGCCCAGCCCTACTACAGGCACTGGAACATATACATGCAGAAAGGACATCAAGTTGACAAATCTATATCAGACGGGGGAACAAACCATATGCGGGGATATAAATACACAGGACGTAATCACACTGAAAACACACGGGGTAAACACAGGTGAAACTCAATCAAAAAACGGCAGGAACAGAACAAAGAGGTCATATGATACAAATAAACATGGAGCATGGAAAAATGTGGACGATCTCATGACATAAATAAGATCACTACATATCTATTTATTATTACAATAATTTTTTTGTTAATGGTTTGATATTTAAAGCTAGATGCACTTTGTCTAACAGAAACCTGGCTAAAACATGACCCTAAGTGAGTCTTCATCTGATATTATTATAAACACGAGTCTAGTTGACATAATCGTTGGCATAATATATATGAATATTTTTAGAGTCACTCAGGGATCTGACTTCAAATATTATTCATTTGACATAATAGTGTTGTATATTTCAGTGTGCAATATAAACAATAAATTTCTATCTAAATTCATATTAGCAACAGTATATAGGCCTGCAGGGCACCACACCCACTTTAAAAAAGAATTTGCTGCTTTCTTATCAGAAATAGTTCTGACCACAGATAAAGTTTTAATTGTTGGTGATTTTAATATTCATATAGAAAATGAAAAAGATGTTTGAAGTCTGTCCTTCTTAGACTAGCATCTGTGAAACAGCATGTCTCAGGGCATAATCATACCTTAGACCTAATATTATCATATGGTATCGATATTGATAAAGTTGTGCAGCAGAGTGATATCATTTCAGATCACTATTTAATCTCTTATTTTTTGTGCATTGATAGGTCCACAAAATTAGCTTCTATTTATAAATAAGGTAGAACAATCACCGCTAGCACTAAAGATGACTTTAATAATAACCTACCTGATCTTTCTAATTTCCTTAGTATTTCAGGCAGCCTAAAAGAGCTTGACACTGCAACTGAAACTATTGTTTGTGTCCTTTCTAGCAATTTAAACATTGTTGCTCTGATACACTTAAGAAAAAAAAAAAGGAAAAAAAAGATTAGGTTAGGTCAGTGGTTCTCAAACTTTTAAACCCGCGACCCCCATTGTAAGATCGTCAAGAACTCGCGACCCCCCACTACCAAAGCATATACAAACAATAAAAATAGCTTTTTTTAAGCTGTTCACAATATTTTAACTATATTTACTATACATTACAGGGCTCGAAATTAACATTTTTGCTTGGTAACACTGGTGCTTCTAACTTTAAAAATGTAGGCGCACCAGCCAAAATTTAGTGGCTCCCACCAATTATCGCACTGTTACTACAAGTTTTATAAACAGATTTATTGCATTTGAAAATCAACACTAATCAAAACTAACAAGCAAAAAAATAAATATGCATGCGTGAGGAAAATATGTCTCAATGAAATCCCGTTATCACAAGAAAAGACATTTTTATAACATAATTGAGTGACCAAAAGATACACGGACGGATATCCCAAAAGATATCCCACAGACTTTACAGTGAATGCTAGTTATTTTCATAGCAGACTTGAAGCCAATGGAGGTCTTTTATCCACTCTTCAATAAGTATAGCTGGTGGATTAACATTCAGCACATGATCAGTAATCAGATGTGCCAATATTTGTAGCTTTAGGTGTTTCTAAGACAAAATCTGTCAGTGTTGTTTTCATTCTCTCGTCTTCAGCGCTTTACATTTTCGCGGTTGTAGCTCCTGTCATCTGAAGACAGGAGGCGTTGACTGAGTGATTGACAGCTGATTTTAACCAATCATTCGTGTTCAGTTCTTAGAGCAGTGGGCCAATAGGAAGAGCGCGAAGGCGGGGCAAGCGTTGAAGGCTTTGTTTACTGCGGCAAGTTGACATGACAACAGTTTTTAACTGTTCCTGAGCGCTGCGTTCCAAGTACAAAGGTGCATTCTGCCTGAACGTGTCTTAAATACTTTATGAATTTATCAGAGATATCTTTTTAAAAATCTGAAAATATTAGCTTTCACTTTTAATACTGAAAAATATTTATTATAATCACTGAAAATTACACAATTTTTAAATAACTCTCGCGACACCTTGAAATTATTCTGCGACCCCCGCAGGGGTCGCGACCCCCAGTTTGGGAACCACTGGGTTAGGTTATCAGTTTGTATCAGTAAATGAAGAGGCATCATACAGATCAAAATAGTACATTGAAGGGTACCACAAGGCTCAGTTCATGGTCCCCTACTTTTCACACTAGATACAGTTTTATGCAAACAATTGGGCACCCCTCTGTGGCAGCATAGTAATGTGTCCTTTCTTTATAACAGAAGATCGCAGTGATATGCCATTCGGATTCTAGAGACAGCTAGATAATGTCATGTTTTTCAGACAGAAATATGTAGTGTAGCAGTACTGAGATGTGTGAAATTAAGTTGAAACCGAAAAATAGGCTATGCAAAAGTTTGGGCACCCTCTCTCTTGTGTGGATTTCAAAAACTGTAGTACCTTAATGCCGAGTAATTATAACACAAAATTGATTTGAGTGCACCTGTATTAGGATTAAGGTTCACTGAGTCAATCAATCATAAAAAGAATATTTAAGATAGCTCATTGCCAGTTGTGCTTCTTCTTATTGTGAACCTGAAAGTAGCAACATGGGAACTTCCTAATAACCTAAAAACTAGCATAATTCACCAACATGCATTAGGAGGATACACAAAGCTATCACAAAGGTTTAAAGTCTCTATCTCCACAGTCAGAAATATAGAAAGAAAATTTTTGACTGAAGATAAGGACTGAACTGAGAGTCCATTCAGGGTTTGACCATAGGTCTCAAACTCAATTCCCGGAGGGCCGCATCTCTGCAGTTTTGATCCAATGCTGATCAAACACAGCTGATCCAACTAATGAAGGTCTTCATGACTCTTTTGAAGACCTCGATTATTTAGATCAGCTTTGTTTGATAGGGTTGGAGCAAAACTGTGCAGAGCTGCGGCCCTCCAGGAACTGAGTTTGAGAACCCTTGATGGACTCTGTTCAGTCCTCATCTTCAGTAAAAAGTTTGGAGGTAATTTTTGACAGCAGCCTGTCATTTGAAGGCCAGATATCAAGCATCTGTAAATCTTTTTTTTAATTAAAAAAATGCTGCCAAATTCGCCATATGCTATTAGTGTTTAATGTGGAAAAGCTTATTCATGCTTTCATGACCTCTTAGTTAGACTATTGTAATGCTTTACTAGGCGGTTGCCCTGTAACCCTAATTTACAAACAAAGCTGGTTCAAAATGCAGCTGCTAGAGTGCTTTCTAGAACAAATAAATATGACCACATTACTCCAGTTCTTTCATCATTGCAATGGCTCCCTATGTCATATAAAAAAAAATAAAAAAATCAACTACCTACAAAGCCCTGAACGGCTTAGCTCCCCAGTATTTGAGGTATTTCCAGGTGTATTATAGCCCCTCACGTCTACTACGCTCAGTTAATTCTGGACAATTGATTCCCAGAATATCAAAATCAGCTCTAGGCGATAGATCTTTCTCTTATCTGGCATCTAAACTCTGGAACAGCACTAGCACAGTTCGGGAGGCAGACACACTCTGTCAAATTAAAACAACACTAAAGACACATCTCTTTGCATTAGCATACACTTAAAACACAAATGCTTTTGAAATCCAAAACCTCTAAATGATTGTTGGGCTGCATTATTTAGGCAACTGAAGCCGGGAACACTTCTTGAAAGACATCATAATTTGAATGACATCTACACTTATGTTAGTCTGTTTTTCATTATCCAGAGGTCTCCATAATCCTAGACCAGGCCGTATCCTAGGCAGATTCTGTGGTAGTCATGGAGGAGTGGAGAGCATGAGTCCAGTACACCCGCCGATGACCTACTCAAACACATGCAGTTTCTCCACAATGGACATCCAGTATTCTCCAGCCTCTGGCACCTAAACTGCAGCTCTGCACAGGAAGTTTGGCCAGAGGAGAAATGGTCATGCCCAACTGAGCCTGGTTTTTCTCTAGATTTTTTTCCCCCTTCACTTTCGGCAATTGGTGAAGTTTTTTTCCTCGCCACTGTCGCCACTGGACTTGTGGATCGCATCGATTGATTTGCTCTTCATTGTTTTGACTTTCAGCAGTGAAAATTAAACCACACTGAACTAAACTAAATTGAACTTTAACTCTGAAACAGTCAGTCCAGTTTTCAATTGCAATTTACTAGAACTTCTATGTTGAGCTGCTTTGACATAATCTACATTGTAAAAGCAGTAAAGAAATAAAGATTAATTAAATTTAATTGAATGCTGTGCCATGGTGGAAAGAGTATGGTGCTTTGTGGGCATACAATAGTATCATCTCCCTCTGGCTCCGTTGGAGTTTTTATGTCACATCTGCAATGCAGCTGGGGTCAGACAGAAGGATCAGGTGGTTGGAGGGGTCAGAGAGGTGGTTAAAAAAAAAAAAAAATTGGTCTGATTTGAGAAATCAGACATATGCATATCCGCAATGTCATTTGTAGACATTTGTGGAACCACTGAGATTGGTTGTGGCTGCGGGTTATAGCTGCCACTTCTCGGTGGTGGTTTTGACAATCTTTTCAGAAGAAGCCTTTTGTTTCAAATAAGCCTTGTGAGCTAAATCACACAGTTGTTGGGTGTGGGGACAAGCCATTACCCCCAAAATGTTGACTCACCATGGAATGGAGATTTCTAAAGAACAGTGTCTTAAAATTAAAGTCTTCCTCCATTCCTGGCTCTTTTCGTGCTCCGACACAGGCCTGGCATAACTGAGTATAATAGGCCTGTGGGGTCTCTTGGCTGTTCTTCTTGAGATCCACAGCAGCCATTAGTCAGAAAACTCTCTAATCAGAACCAGTCACAGCTGCTGGTAATCTCCTTTGATGGTGTTACACTGTCGGTCCATAAAACTTCTCACCTTGCAGCTAAAAGTAATTCTCAGCAAACATAACTTGTCATGCATAGTGGTGCCATCCACTGTTGGTAGGTGAAAGACAATGTCTTGTAAACAGGCGTGCACGTTATTGCCTCCAGCAGGATTTGGAGTGAAATGTTTTTAGCCAGCTTGTTTAGGTCATTTGTTGACAGGTTTCTCTGTCTCTTAGCTTAGTTTCTGCTCTTTGCAATAGTGCTTCAGCTTCTTGCAGCCTTAGACTCAGTTCACCTTTGGCTTCCTTCTCTTGTCGCTCCTTCTGTCCGGTGTCCAATTGTAGCTCCATTGGGGCACACTGTAGTTTGTCCACTCGCTCCTGAAGGTCAGCGTCCTTTTACCTTGTCGTCTCACATGCATCCTGGGCCTCCTCTGCCTGATGGTCCATTTGGTTGGGATCCCTTTTGATCGACCTTGCCTGGGCGAGAAGGATATGTGCGAGGGTCCCAGTGAGTTCAGCCAGTTCCTTGCTGCTGTGGCCAGCTGTTGTTTTCTTAGAGGCTGCAGCTCTGTTGTGTGGTTTGGCAGGATGTTGTGGGTTAAGGCACTTAATCAGCCCTCCAGTTGGTCCCAGTGAGCAGCAGGGCTTGATGCATGCAACATGTTGGATCCCTAAGTGGGACAGAGAGATCACGAGAGAGAGAGGAAGCCAAATGCTAGTTCGAGCGAAGTTTAACAGTGTGCATTATTACAAGGCTGACAGTGTTGCCAGCTAGGGAAAATGTGCGGGCCAAATGCTGGTTCTTTTAAAACCGCTGTGGGCCAGACATTGTGATGTTGAACTAGGGTGGCTATATAATAGTTGATATCAATGTAATGGGCTCAAGGCTTCGTCACGCACTAGTATTAGTCATGCTGGTAGGTTATCAATCAATTATTCAGGTCACCTTAGTGGTTCAGAAGTGTGCAGGTTAACTTGATAATAGCTGATACCCATGTAATGGTCTCAAGGCTTAGTCATGCACTAGGCTGTGCAGGTTATCAATGAATTATTTAGATCACCTGTATGATCAGTAGTGTGATCCTTCACCAGGTCAAAGTAAAAAAAATTTATTTTAAAAAAGTAAATTAAATACACACTAACTCAAAAATAACAATAATTGGCTAAACAAAATAACAGCACTCAAATAACAAGTTTAAAGAGAAATAAATAATTAAGAATGGGTAGAGAGAGAGAGAGAGAGAGAGAGAGAGAGAGAGAGAGAGATAATAGCAAAACCTATGGTTATAATTAGAACACAGAGCTTCTCTAGTCCTCAGTGAATTGGGTTCAGACTAGGGTTTACATGCTACTTGAGCTTAGTAGTGAGTTAGGAGCTTCCAGTTGAAAATTGAATGGATGGACTATCTGGCTAGACTTTCCCCAGTGCCAACTGCAGGCACTACCAGATCACTTCCCCACAATGCAACCAGGCACAAACACTTATGAAGTCACCGACCGTCTGGCATGATTCAAAATTGGGCTTCGCCTGCAGATTCCTGTGCCACTCTAGGCCTATAAAATGACGTTGCGTATCTTACTCAGGTGGGCACATGTGGGGAATTATGACTTAGTAATTAACCAAGATTGACTGGTATGACAGCTGACACAGTAGGTGCCCCTTAGAGTAAGATATTGCTGATGCCTCACTGCGAATTGCAACCCGAGGTTCAATAGCCAAGGTATCTGAAGGGTCCTCCAGCAGGGGTCCGGTACATCAGACAGATGAGCCCAATCCTCAGATCTGCAAAATGGACAGACACAACCATACACTAACCACACAAACACAAGGCTCTAGCAGTCTAAGATAAAGGCAGTACTTAGAATCCACTATTTTGGGTGAACCAATCTTAGGAATTGTTAGCATGCTTAGTATCTGATGGCTTATATAAGCTTCTATCATCCTATGATAAAAGAAATTTAAAAAAAGAACATAGAATGGAATAAAAAAATTAAGAATTATTAGCGCCCCTGAAATATTAGCCTCCCTGTTTATTCTTTTTCCCCAATTTCTGATTAACGGAAAGAAGATTTTTTTTCCAACACATTTCTAAACATAATAGTTTTAATAACTCATCTCCAATAACTGATTAATTTTATCTTTGCCGTAATGACAGTAAATAATAATTTACTAGGTATTTTTCAAGACACTTCTATACAGCCTAAAGTGACATTTAAAGGCTTAACTAGGTTAATTAGGTTAACTAGGCAGGTTAGGGTAATTAGGCAAGCTACTGTATAATGATGGTTTGTTCTGTAGACTATTGAAAAAAAAATAGCGTAAATGGGCTAATAATATTGACCTTAAAATGTTTTTTTTTTTTTTTGTTTTTTTTAAACAGTTTTTTATTCTAGCCAAAATAAAACAAACAAGACTTTCTCCAGAAGAAAAAATATTATCAGCCAAACTGTGAGAAGTTCCTTGCTCTGTTAAACATAATTTGGGAAATATTTAAAACAGAAACAAAAATTCAAAGGGGGCTAATAATTCTGACTTATATGGCTTATAGTAAAATAGAAAGAGTGTCTTAATATGTAGGGGCGCTTATAAACAATGGGTTAAACTAAAATGTTTTAATCAGATGTAAAAATCTAAAGATCAGTATTTTCTGAAATTAGCTACAGACAAATATTTGGGCCCTTATATAAAGTAATAAATTCCCTATATCCTAACAGGAGACAGAATGAATAAGGCATGAAGAAAGAAAAAGAAAAAAAAAATCAAAAACTAAAAGCTATTCCCTAAACAGCCAAAACAATAAAATTAAAAATGAAACAAGTTTGGAATAGATTAATAGATGAATTAGGAGCGTTTGGAGAGATATGATGCAAACCACCTAAATCTACCAGATAAACCAGCCCACTTATGTAGTCTATCCAACAAAACATTATCTAGCAGGACAAGAATGCCACAAGCCCCCAGAGTTAACGACCCTCACTAAAGCTGTTTCAGTGTCCTGATCTAAAGCCAGACTGAAATTTCTCTAAAAGATAATTCGCTTGAAGGGGATTTTGTAGTTGGAAAGGGATCAAGAATACAGGTGGACTAATTAATCGACTGTATCGTTTTTGTAATAAAATCAGAGTCAACGGTATTAAACGTGGAAAGACCAGAAACATGAAAGATAGAAGAAAGTTAAATTAGTAAAAGAGCATGCTCACAAGCAATTGAGTTGAATATGTCAATGTTCTCAGTAAAGTTGAAAAACTCATTACATTGCTTAATGTTCGGAGAGTTAGAGTTACTGGGGTCAGACCAGTTTATTGACTGTTCTGAAGAGAGCTCTAGAGTTAGAACTATTTTTTCTAATAGTTCTTGAGTAATATTCCATTTTTGCAGACGTCCAAGCATTACGGTATTCTATTTGGTGTTGATCATACATTAATCTGTGAACTGCAAGACCAGATTTAACATACTTCTGCTCCAACTGTCTGCTAACAGCTATAATTTTCCATAGGTCATGTGTAAACCAAGGAAATGATCTTTTGAACGTAACACACCTTTTCAGTGAGGCAATGTCATCCAGAACACGTTTGAAAAAAACATTGTAAGTCAACAAAAGTCATAACAGGTACACCACCAATGACTTTACTTAGTAGGTTGTGGTTAATATTACCAAGTTTTCTAAAAACAATAGAACGTTGATTGAGAGCCTGAGCAGAGGGTAAAATTAGATTAAATGAGAGAAGCTTATGGTCACTAAAAGATGCATCAGTTCCTTGTAGTGAGTCAATGAACACTACAGAGGAGCAAATCAAGTCCAGTGTGTGGACATGTTTGTGCGTTGGGAAGTGAACGTGCTGGGTGAGGTTAAAACAGTCAAAAATGTCCAGCAAACTCATTGCATGAACACAGTCTGTGTTATCTACGTAAAAGTTAAAATCACCTGTTACGAGGTGAGCTGGATAATGAGCACTGGCAAGCGTCAAAAGCTCCATGAGTTCTGAGAAAAACAGTTAGGTTTAGGAGGACGGTAAATGTTTAAAATAAGGACTGAAGATGGACCAGTCAATTTAAACGCCAAATATTCAAAGGACGGAAAGGAAGGCAGTGCTACTTTTGATAGCAGCACATCAGATCTGAAAAAAACAGCCAAGCCACCACCTCTCCCTGAGAAGTGTGGCCGCTCTAAATATGTGTAGCCAGGCAGGACACACATATTTATGTCAAGGAAGTCATTTGTCTGATGCCATGTTTCACAGAGGCAGAGAAAGTCAAGTTTATTGTCCACAATAAGATCACAGCTTTGTTGTTAATAGAACGCACATTCAAAAAAGCCAAACTGACTGATGTATGGCGAACTCCATTTGAAGCGCAAGACTTCTAAAGATGAGCCAGGTTTGCTGGACAGGCCCAAAATGGAGATCGATGGCGATCCACACGCCTAAGAGACTAAATCGTGTTGATCGAACCAGCAGGGCCTACCAAAAGATTCCGGCGAGAGCCCCGATGTAAATATTTTGGGCGGCACAAAAGTTGTAGCAAGTGCAGAGTGCTCAACACGTCAGTAGTAGGAAGAAAGTTATGTTCATGCTGGTAAAGATCCATTGCAGAGTAATAAAATAAATAAAAAAATTGCATAGCCACATACTAGCCACAGGGACAAGTTTGAGGACAAAGCGATAAAAAAAGGCCCAACACGTCAGTAGGATGCCTGCTCAAACAACATCAGAAGATACAGTACAAAGTACCACAAACACAAAAAGTTTGCATAATTCTTATAATCTGTAGAATCTGGTGGAGAAGCGGCAGCCAGCCAGTGTCCTCTCTCACCGGACACATCACCCGTGGGATAAATGCCTTTCTGTATTGCTGAGGCATGTCTGACATCTGTGATTCTAGCAATACAAATCTCTGCCAATTCTTTTTTTTTTTCTTCATCAAATTTCATTACTTCTGTTCCTCACCCATGTTTTTTACCATTCATGTGGTAATCCTTAAGATATGGCTTAACTCTGGAAAAGCCTTCCTACCACAGTACAGGAGGCAGACACACATTCTTTAAAACTAAAGACACATATCTTTGCATTAGTATACACAAAACACAAATGCATAACTTTTAAAATCCAATATTTTTAAAGGATTGTTAGGCTGCAATAATTAGGGTAACCAGAAGCTGGGAACACTTCCCAAAAATGCATTATAATTTAAATGGCATCCATGCTTATGTTAGCTTGTATTTTCTTATCCTGACTTTTATCTTTTTGGCTTTTTTTCCAGAGCAGAACTTGTGGTGGTTATGGAAGAGTGGACAGTATGAGACTGATTAATGAAAGACCCCAGTGACAGACGAATCTTCCACGTCCATCGTTCTCAAGCCTCCAGCACTTAGACTGCAGATCTGCATAAGAAGATTGGTTGAGCCCAGCTGTGCCTGGTTATTCTCAATGTTTTTTCTTTCACTTTTGTGAATGGTGAAGTTTGGTCAACACCATTGGCTTGCTTGATTTGGGACTTGGTTTTGGAGCTGGATTTGTGCATTGTTGGATTTGCTCTTCAATGTTTGGGATTTTACGGATTACATTTACATTACACTGAACTAAACTGAACTTCAACTGTGAAAACTGAACCGGTGTCTATTTACTAGAACTTATATCAATCCTAGAACTAGAATATCCATCCTAAACTGCTTTAACACAATCTACATTGTAAAAGTGCTATATAAATAAAGATAAATTGAATTGAATTTATTTTCTTTGAAAAAAGACAGATTACAGATGGTAACAGTTTATTCTGTTCCCTTATTCTGTTCCCTCTGCGCTAGCCGGAGCAACATATCTGCAAAATGTGCCTGCATCTTTTGACCACTGGGTGGCGTTTTAACCATAGACTTTGTCAGCTAAAATCAACATGCAATTTTCAATGTGGCCAGCTTTGCCTTTTCATAATATTAGATCAGACGGTTGCAATACACAAACGACGAAAGGAAAACATGTAGCCTAGCTATTAATCTTAAACAAAACCATATTTAGTTTGATTATATAGTTATAGTATATATATATACTATACTGACATATATAGTTTCATATAATGAGGATTTAGTTTTTAAAAATGTATCAAAAAATGTGTCAAAATCACCACAGGTACTGTATGTGATGTGTTCAACTGAAGTATAATTTTGCTTGGTGGTTTTGGTTTCCTTAGTAATAAACTTGCTTTTAGACTAAACTGTATATTCTAGAAAAGATGTCTTTTCAGTTTCAATTTAATCACACATCTCAATACTGCTACACTGTCATGACATTATCTAGTTTTCTCTAGAAACCAAATGACATTTCACTGTGATCTTCTTTTATAATGAAAGAACACATAATTATGCAGCCACAGAGGGGCACCCAAATTTTTGCAAAAAGCTGTAATATATGTGTATGTGAGTGTTTGTTGTATTTGAGGACAGCTTTCTCTGTCAAACAATAAATAAAAACGTTTCCCGTTATCTCTTGCCTTAAGTCTATCGTTTCTGGGCAGAGATGGCCTTTCTGTGATTATATTTAGCTGATGAAATAACGGGAGTTTTCCAGAAAAAATAACAAAACAGGAAGGTGGCAAAAGATGGCTGTGAAATGCAGAAGGCTCCTGGGAAAAATGGGAGTGCTGATGGGTATGCTGGAAATACCATTTGTGATGTTGGTTTCTTTTCGAATGAGTGGACCTGATAATTTTTCAAGCTTTTTAGGTGCAGAGTGTTTTACTTTAAATGCAGATCATTTGTTTCTTTAGTGCTTCAAATGTTTCAAACTTATTTGTAACAATTACTGGCAAACCTTGAAGGATTTGTTTGTTTGTTTGTTTGTTTATTTAAACATGCATACACACAGTCAGTAGACCCCTGGGCTGCAGCTGTTGTAAAAAATAACAACACACCAATTTTCTCTTCAAAGACTGTGTTCTCTCAGCAACATTTAGGTTTGTGGTAAGAGGAGGTGACTTTGAGACAAAATTCCCATTTATATCTGATGCCGACACGCCTACAGTTTACTGATATATGTATTATGTACAGCATAACTTTTAACTGTGTTTAGAGTTTAGTGTTTAGACGGGGATAGCCAGATCGGTATGGTTGTGCATAGTAGTTCATTTTTAGATTTATCGTGTTGACTTAAAATCTCCTGTTTATTTACTGGCTCTTCAGTTTCGATTCAGCAGGCTCACTCTACACTAAAATTGCACAATCTTTAATATTGGAATTTCTAAATTAAAACTATATTATAAAAGCAACTTTCTTTTATATTTACACTGCGTTTTCCTTTTTATGTGTTATGCGCATATTATATTTCATACTCATGCAAAAAGGTGGCTGAAATCAAAATTAAGCACATTAAAAAAAGAAAATGAAACTGAGCTGTTAAAACAATTTCATTGTCAAATGTTAAAATAATCATAATAATAAGAACAACAATAATTAAAGCTGCAAGCAGCAATGAAAGGGACCTCGCACCCAGCCTCAACACCACCGGGTTGCCTTAGCTGGACAGAGAACTGTGGACAATAATAATTTAAAGATTCAAGAAACTCTCAAGTACTATTTTTGAGATTTTAACAGATTTGTGTGTGTAATCAGGGGGCCAAAACTGATATTGTAACTTGTGGACACCACAGGGTACAAGTTGACAACCTATATACAGTGTTAATATTTGACCCCTGTATACAGTTATAACCTCTGATGAGCAGCTCTACTGTAAAGCAAAGATGCTTCAGTGGCACCACTAAAAAGAGTGTGAGAATATTGTTATTCTCCTGGGTGGATTTCATGTGCAGATGAACTTTTCAAAGACTATTGACCAGCACCTGGCCAATTCAGGATTGAGGGACACTTTTGAGTAAAGTGGTGTTTTTGAGAAGAACACAGCTGAAAACATCATGAAAGGAAAAGGATGGAACCAAGTAGCTCGTGCACACAAACTTGCCTTTGAAGCACTTTGGAGAATATTGTGGCCAACTTTTCTGCTGTGGATGGATGACAATGATATCAAAATAGACAACAGTTGCTTTGAGTTGGCAGATGCAATCTCAGAACACTTACGATGTGGAGAAATTGAAGCAGCTGCCGTACGCTTTGAAGAACGTGTGCTAATAGTTGGAGAGCTTGAAGATCTACTTGCTGAATTTGACAAGGCTAACAAAGACAAACCAACTTTTGCCTTTTGGGGACAATACATGGAGCTTGTGTCCATTCTCCTGGCATTCACACAGGCTCTGAGATGTGGCGACTGGAAATTGTACATGTCAGCCTTTAAGAGCATGATGCCTTGGTTTGCTGCATTTGACCACACTCACTGCACAAGATGGAGTGCTGTATTCATAGCAGCCATGGAACATCTGGCACAGACAGCACAAGAGGTGGCTTCCTAGATGGAGATTTTGTAGCCAAAGAGACCAATCACAGCTTCAATAGGGTGCCTTATGACTTGTCTATAGAGTACATTAACAAAACTGGAAAGGTTGCTGGAGGGTTGGTAGGCATCACTCAAAATAAAATCAGCTAGAAACCGTTGTTCAATCACCTACAACGAACAAGCGTACTTAGCACAGGATACCAGATCTTTGTTTGGACTGGCCCATGATGGAGAAGTATGATGAAGACACCCACAAAGAATGCCTTCCATCAAGGCAAAAAAGGGATAACGATGACGTTGTTAAACTTGTGGACCAGTTCCAAAGATACCATGTCTTTCAACAGGAGAATATGCACGAGTTGTTTTCTTTGACAACCGGTGATGTGGGTTCAGAAGATATTCTGAAAGACCTTATAAATGCTGCAGAGTCTGCGACAAAAATGGTCAATGAGTTTGTGAAAAGCTGATTGAGCACAATGAGTATAGACTTACACAGCACCCTTACCAAGAGAAACCCCAAAACATTCTTAAAACTGTACAGCACAGATAAACTTGTAAAGCTCAGATCCAAGTGCGTGAAGCCTGATAGGGATATTTTACATCAGATCATTGTATCCATGGACAGTGGTAGAGAGGTTAACATAGATGAGCTTCTCCAACAAGAACTGTGTGCAGTCCCCTTGTCACTTGCCACGTCAGATTCAACACTCAGAAAGACTAACAAAGCTGACTTAGCTACCATACTACAAGCTGGTGTAAAGGAGACAGAGCTAAGTCCATCTGTTGGGAGCCCATGCACCATCATTGATGGGATGGCCTTAGTAAGAGCAATAGGAAAACCTGTAAATGCATCAACTTTTGGAGATTATGCTGATATTTTTATGCAGATGGTGACTGCTTATCTACATGGGAACATTACTAGAGTTGATCTAGTGTTTGATCGGTACCAACAGAAGTCCATAAAAGGTGGAACAAGAGCAAAACATAGCACTACCTTACGAAAGATTTGCACCTTTGTCAGTAGGGATGTAAAGATACCTGCTGACTGGAAGAGCTTTATCGAAATGGATGAAAACAATCTGACCCAGTTCCTATCAAGTGAGCTTGAAAAGCATGTGCACAGTCATGGTCAGGGAATTGTAATAAGTGGGGGATTTGACAGTCCAGAAAAAGTGGCATCTGGAGCAGGAATTGATGTTTCCCAACTACATGCTATACATGAAGCAGATAAACACATATTGCTACATGCAGTTAATGCAACAGCCAAAGGGTATCAGAGGCTTATCATTCAGTGCCGAGACACGGATGTACTGGTGTTGCTTCTTGTGTTTGCACAAAAATTTTGCCCAGAATGTTTGGATGAAAGCAGGAACAGCCAAGAAACCAGGCTACATAAAGGTTCATGATATCAAACTGTCAAATGAAATCATTGATGGTCAGTTGGCCTTTCATGCCATCACTGGATGTGATACTACTAGCCAGTTTACCAGAATAGGTGAAAAAAGGACTGCGTGGAAAGTGTTCCAGCAGTGCCCTCATCTTCTCCACAACTTTAGTGTGGAAGAAGTACCAAGTCCAGCTACTCTGTATTTGGCAGAATAGTTTGTATGCAAACTGTATGACCCAAACTCAACTAGTGAATCACTCCATGAAGTTCGATGTGCCCCGTTTAGGAAGGTAAAAGCCAATGTGGATACTTTGCCACCAACAAATGATGCCTTGTCTCTGCACCTCATGAAGGCACACTATCAAACAAAAGTTTGGAAACAGTCACTAGTGACTCATCCATAGTTGCCCTCAGCAACTATTTGTGGTTGGCACATGAACGATGGTGTGCTGGTACCCAAGTTTTTAACGAAGGAACCTTTACAGGCCAGATGTTTGAAGCTGATGAGCTGTGAGTGCAAGGAAAGTGAAAGTCAGTGCAGTTCCAGGCAGTGTCAATGTCGAAAAAGTGGAATGTATTGCTGCAGAGCATGTGGATGTGCGTGTGCAGCTTGGTGCAAGAATACTCAGATACCCACATAATCATATTCGATTAGGTTTATGTTTTGCACTTTAGTGTGATCCAGGTGCTCCACTGTTAAAGAGCCCATATTATACATGAAATAGGGTCATATTTAGGTTGTAAGGGTCTCCAACAACAGTCTAATGTGCATGCAAGGTCAAAAAACACTTTCATGGTCTTATAATCTGCAGTTATTTTTACCTAATTATCCCAGCGACTCCCATATGAATCGTTCAGCGATTCATTTGTTCCCAAACCCCTCCTCAGCGCGAAGCTAATTTGCGCTGATTGGACTGATGACAGCCTGCACTGGTCGACGACACTGACAGGCTTCAGCGCGAGACAGAGTGAAATGGCCAGCTGATAATCAACAATATAAAAGTAGTCACAGTGCATACACGCTTCATAGTGGATTTTGGCTGCCAGTGGGTGAATGTAAATACAGACGATGGACTAGAAAATACAGACGACTAACTATTTTATTGAGCAAAAAGTCCAAGAACTGGCGAGGAGATCTCCTAGCCCATCACAGTCTAACTGATATTTTCACACACACACAGGGCCGGCGCGTCCATAGCAGCGTCGGCGACACCTCCCTCACCACCAGCGTCCTCAGTTATATCCGCGAATAAACAACGAGGCAATAATTTTAAATCGCACATACTTACACTTGTGAAATGGGGGAAGAAACTGATTCATGATGCACTGATCCATGTTCTGACAGTCTTTACTGATCCTTCCCTTAACAAACTGATGAAGTCTTCTTTGTAAGCATGTAGTTTCCAGAAGCACTCAATCTGCTCAAGGCTGGGCTATATTGCTGAGGTTTAATCTTTGATTAGACTGTCAATAATCAGACTCAGAATCAGAAAGAGCTTTATTGCCAGGTATGTTCACACATACTAGGAATTTGTTTTCGTGACAGAGCTTCTACAGTGTAACAGCATTACAGAGACAGGACAAAAACAGATAATAAATATATTTTAAAAAAATATAAGTAAGTAGTGAGTGCAAATATACAGATTGACAAGTGTATGTACATGTTTATTACTATATACACAATGTTATATGTGCAGCTGTTATGTGCAAATTGGCATGTAAAGTGTGTTGTTAAATAAGTGTATATGTGTATAAAAGTGTATAGCAAGTAGTGATGTTGGTTTCGCAATTATTATCATCAAGTGTTCATGAGATGGATTGCCTGAGGGAAGAAACTATTTCTGTGTCGGGCTGTTCTGGTGCGCAGTGCTCTGTAGCGTCAACCAGAAGGTAAAAGTTCAAAGAGGCAGTGTGCTGGGTGTGAGGGGTCCAAAGTGATTTTGGCAGCCCTTCTGCTCGCTCTGGATAAGTACAGTTCTTGGGGAGTAGGAAGGGTTGTACCAGTGATTCACTTAGCAGTCTGAACTATTCGACGTAGTCTTTGGAGGTCGTATTTAGTAGCTGAGCTAAACCAGACAGTTATTGATGTGCAGATGACTGATTCAATGATGGAGGTGTAGAACTGTTTTAGCAGCTCCTTTGGGAGGTTAAACTTCCTCAGCTG